>NC_045755.1:2739990-2764944 GCF_008692095.1 Etheostoma spectabile
TGTAAAAACATTGTCATGGCTCAAGTTTCTGTGATTCCTTTTTAGAGTAGCTTGAAAAAGACTAAATAGTAAAGCTTTAAAGTTATATTTGAAATCTTTTTCAGGCTGTTAAAGCCAGATTTTACTCTTTTTCAGGCTATTCTAAAAATGAACCCTCCTGTTTAGCCAGTTTCAATCCAAGCCTGTTTGAGATATCACATATCCACTGTGTCTCTCAGATATTGGACCATTCTGATGTAGGATTTTAAAATTAAAGGTTTAAATGTCAAAGTAAAGCTATATTTGAAATCTTTATCAGGTTGTTAATTAGGCCATAATTTACTCTTTTCCAGGCTACTCTAAAAAGGACTCCTTCTGTTAAGCCAAGTCTTGGTGAGCCAAAACACATCCAGAGTGTCAGTGTACTATGGCGTTTTTAATATTAATATTTTTGACATACTATACTATGGCTTTTTTTCACTGCCCAATGTGAGGAGAGTGCAGGTCTGAGTTGCGCATGTGTCACTTTGCAACAAGTAGTTAGCATATAAGATGCTAACGAGAGACTTCTGTAATGTCAATACAGTAAAAATGGACCTACCTAACAAAGTTAATTCACTGCTGTCTAGAAGTCAACATCAAACACAACAGAGGTTTTCAGTTGAATGGCGTTCTGAGCTAACTTTACCAATCAATCAATTATAGATAGCTAAAATGTTTTTGACATGACTGCTAGCTTTGCTACAAGCTAGCAATCAAACACAACAAAGACTGTAATTTGAATGGTGTTTTGAGCTAACATTAGCAATCAAACAATCATAGCTAGATAGTTAAAACGTTTTTGAAATGATTCACATTTTCTGTTATTGTTTGTAATGACAAAAGTTTATTATTTCATGGATTTCACAAATTTTAGTATGACAGTTACGTCGTAAACCGTTTAAATCTGAGCATGCGCAACTAACATCTGCACTCGACCAGAGCCAGTCTGACTTGAGTCTCATCGGGTATGATGCGTTATGCCGTAAACCGTTTACATCTGCACTCTCCTCACATTGGACAGTGACAGTGACTTTGCCTTGAACGCTACCAAGTTGCGAGTCTTGACCTGAAGTTGTAACTTACAGACTAAAAACTGTATCTGGAACAATCAAACAGAACCAAGCAATCCTTAGTGTTATTAGAAACACTTGTGCCTTCTCTTATATGGCAAGCCAAAATGTGGAAAAAGGCAATTACAAGTGTGAATTTAGTCAATTGTAAAAAGCAAGGATTTTCAGCAGACGCAAAAACCATTTAAGGGTTGTTTAAATGAGCAGTGATAGCTACCATGACTGAAAAGAGAGCACCAGGTATTTATCCTAAACCTCAGCAGCAATTACACAAGACTCCTTGCGCCTTTTGATTGAATGCAGAAACACCAACACAATAACCAGTGAGCAACAAAGATGGAAGTGAAAATAAACAAAAGGATGACTTATTATGCTCTATGCGCTATCAAAATATGACAGTGTACAGTCTTATTGATAAATACAGAAAAGTTCTGTATGTTTTGGCAGGCTCAGCAAAGTCATTAACAATTCAATTATGTGAAAAGGAAAAGAGCCAACAGAATATGTCTAGTTGTTGAGCAGAACAAAAGGATGAGCTTGTTAGGTTAGCTATATCAGACAAGAGGGCTGTTTTGAAGTCTCAGCTATCAACCATGAAAACGGAGTGTTGAATATTTAAAACACTGGCATCTGTTCAGACTTCTCTTATTAAGCCCACAACACAGATTGCCAAGATGAATCCAGGAAAAGACTCATACTCAGTGTTCTTCACACCAGAGGTTCCCAAATCTTTTGTCAGACAGCCCCGACAGCTGAACTAAAGTACCAACATGTTCCAAACGTGTAGATTTGATTTTAAAATGTCTTTAAAAGTGAACTGGTGAACTTTTTCAGAAACGCTTATTCATTACGTTTAGGTATTTCAATTATTTATCAATTGTTTTTTGACTAACTATTATAAGCGTTCCATTTCAACAGTTAGCTAGCTAAAAATGTATTTTAGCTAACTACTTCAATCATTTAGCGCTTTTATCTAACCGCTTTTCCAATGTTTACCCAGGACTCTAAGCTAACTGTCTATTGCAACACGTGTTACAGCTCACTCAATATGTAATTTTCCTTTATCAAATTAGTTGAGCTACACCTACAGCAGGGGGGAGATAAAGAAGCAAGCATAAAACCAAAGCAAAATGTTCAGTGTTTTATTTAAAAACTATAAACAGTCACCAAAGTAAATAAAGCCAATCTCTAACAGACTGTTAAGTCTATGTATAGTCACACATCCTACTGACACCGCAGAAATGAGGATGGTTGGGTTGCCCCGGTCAGATGCTAATACGACAGGCAATCATAAATGTTACACAACACACGGTAGAGAGGACAGTCTGAGGACGTGAGCCGGAATGTGGCATGGTATTAAGAATGAAAAAATAGTACAATAAAACTCCACACTATATTAAGATAGAAAAAAGTAGTGAAGAAAATATCATACCTGCACGTAAAGCAAAGAACACAGGAGAAAACCTGTATAAAAACTCCATGTATTTAAACCAATTTACAAATACAAAAAAATTTTGGTACGCGCACTGTGCTCGTACAATGACAAAACGCTTACAGTGGATATATGTTACTTGTGTGTGTGCACGTGTTGACGGGAGGGCATGTGAGGGGGAAGGGAAGAGAATACCTTCAATATTTTTTTTTCTTCTACAAAATGACATGAGATATATTATTCCATACTCTTTCAGCCAGCAAAATGAGTTCTACAAGGTATTATAATACAAAAAATGTCACAGTTCCACAAAAAACTGTTTTTACCCCCTCCCAAAGCTTTACAGCATCAGTACCTTTGCAGAATTATTTACAGGTTTTTAAGTACATTCATCCACTGCTGAGTATAGAATCACATTAGATACAAGTGACCAGGGATCATAAAAAAAGCAACAAAACAGAAAAACATACTACTTTATTCAATTCTACCAAAGTAATGCTTCTATTACTCCACAGAGCAAGTTCTCCAGTGGCTGCATCGGCATGAAAGGATCTTCTTTATATATATTCACAACATATGTACAAGATTCTTTTTCATTAATTGTAATGGTATTCATTTCAATAATAAATAAGTGAAAATATATTGACTCAAGTAAGAAAACCAAGCTACCAAGTTTCTAAAAAAACAAACAAAAAAAAAAAAATATCTGCGCCAGTTGCCAGCTGAGTCCTCCTCCACCCGACCCTGTGGGACACCTACAATAGCCTGCATCCCTTCCCTGCCCTTATGTACTCTTCAGTCGAACGCCACTCACTCCAACATACACATCCGTTGACAGGATGAAGAGGGAAAGAAAAAACAAAAGAAAAAAAAATATTTTTTAAATACAAACACAATGTGCTTGTGTTTGGGGTTTCGTTGGTGGAGTCCCTCAGGGAAGCAGTCTTAAAGAGCTTCCCCTGGTGGGCAGCTGGTGGAAGACCCCGTGGCAGTTTTTTTTGAGTATGTGTGGATGGGGAAGGGAGCGCGGGGGTTTGAACGCACGTTGGCAAGGAAGGAGGTGAGGGATGAGAGGGGGATGGAGGGTGCCAGGCGCGGTTGAAGGAGGATCTTCGGTCCGGTTCTGACCCTCCGCTCCCTGTGCAGACCAGCAACGGCTCACCGGTGGCTTCCCCCTCTCGTCCAAGGAGAAGGATAGGGGGGTTGGGTGTGTTATAGAGCTTGTCCTTTTGGCGTTAAGCCTGGAGCGAGCGAGTCAGTTCATAAAGGCATTTGGCGAGCGTGGTGGAAACCTCCATGTTACTTAGCGCGAGCACAGACAGGTGTGTCTCATGCCTCTTTACCAACCTGAGAGGCAAAAGGAGGAAGGAACACAACACTAAAGTTAAAGTTTTGTTCTGCATTTCACAAAGAAACAATAAACAACATTACTATTCATTCAGCGGACACGTTTATCCAAAGCAACTTTCAGTAAGTGTATTTAACCAAAAGGTACTGACTCAGACAAACAACATAAAACGCAAAAGCTTATATATATTTTTTTCTTCCTCATACTAATGTAATTTTCATGACATCTTTCTGGCAAAGGAACAAACATCAGCAAAAAAACAGAAAAATTCCACTCAACACTCCCCGAAGGCAGAAGGAGACTTACATGCGACCACAGTCCGAGTGCTTGGCGATGTTCTTTAACGTTAAGGCAGCAGTTAGTCGTATGTGTTTGGTCACTGGTCCCTCTTTCTCATCCTAGGCGAGGGAACAAATAAGATGTAGAGGTTCAGAAGAAGAGGCAGTTGAAGAAAGGCACTTGTTTGGACATGTGGATGGGTAAGGTGGAACATCCATTTATTCCAGTTGTGACAGAAAAATAGCAACGAGATGAGTGTTCTTACACACGGTTGTGCCAAAAATGGTATAACATTTACAAAGTGTACTTGACAGTCGCAAATACCACAATATGCAGAAAGTTTATGTACACTAGGATTGGGCCAATTGCCGATCAAATCATATATTGATGATTGAAGGAATGATTGGCGATTGGGGTTTCCTACGCATATATTAAAGCAATTTTAGTCAACTTAATACTATAACTACCCGTGAAATACAGAGTTCTCGCAAGAGCACATATGAATTTGCTCAGTAAGTTACTCTGGCATCGAGTAATGCTGCTCATTAACTATACCCTTGTAGCCGAGCTGCACCAATCACATCGGTGTATCTGATATAGGCGGGCCAGAAGCGAGCTAAACAGATGACGACAGTTTAATCTTCCAGTTAGCTCCACTGGTAGCTAAGCATATGGGGCTCTGGATGCGTCACCCCGTGTGTTGTTGTGATTGATCGAAGTGTGATCCAATTGCACGCAGTGACATTTTCAAATGCACGCTTTGTGCCGCCCCTCAAGATGGGTGACTTTCATTACTCGATGCCAGACCCTTTACCTTTCAGGTTTGGGTCTGGATTTACAGGCTTTATGAGAACTATAATATCTACAATCTTTGCCCTCCTGTTTATTTTCTAGTGGAGCGTCCAAGTCCACCCACTGAGCCACGTTAATAAGGACAAGTGCATTTTAAATCCTACACATTACATTATAAAAAGGATTGGCCGTGCTTCTTTTGGAGCGTCAACCAGCCTTTCTGGCTTGCCGGATGCTGCCTAACGTCAACAATAGAGTTTCCGTGGTGCGGAGCTTTGCCTCCAACATGACAAATAAACTACAGTTGAGCCGGTGAGTGAGAGAAGCCACCGCTAACTGCCAAACTAAAGTAGACAACACAGTTAAATGGCGTGTAAACAGCTGTGGGATTAGCGAGAACTAGCGGAATGTAAACTTTAAATATATAGTGGATAATTAGCTGCTGTAATGAAGAATACAACTAAAGTAACCGCATTGAGCTTCTGACGCAGGACGCTAACAACACAGAAGCATGTCATCCCCACGTCAGCCAATCAGGAGGCAGGACAGGACAGCCGAGCTGGTGTTGCCAGTTTCATTGGTGAAAGTGCGTAATAAAGTAATACTGCATATGCGTAATATGTTATTTCATATTACGAGTTCAATCAATCCAGCCTGGCGATCAGATTGCCTATCGGCAATCTCTAGTACCCACGATTGGATGATTTGAAATTATTAGAGATTGCACAAGCCTAATGTACAGTCTAATGCAGTATTCGGCCTAAGACAGACCTGGAAATGTGTGTGTGTTTCATGGAAAAATGGGCGAGAAATGGGGTAATTGTTGTGTTCTACTCACAGTGAAGTCCCTGAAGACCAGGTTTCGAGAGCCTCTGCGGAGGGCCATGAGAGCTGCGCTCGGATGATTCACGATTGCTTTGGGTGCTCGCGGTGTCTGAGAACTGCCTGCCGCTGGCGGAGTCCTGTAGAACACACCAAGCATACACACAATACATCAATGTCAGCTGTCAAATACCACACTAGTCTTCCCCAGAAAATTGTTATGCAATATTTCTGATTTGGTCCGTGCCAATTCGGGATAGCCCATTACAAAATAAATTCCCTTTTCATCTACCATTTTAACTACTTTTATTTCAACGTCCATCTACCGGACAACAATGAAATCTACCAGTCAATGCTTCTGATAATGACTTCAAGCATAAACATGAGAGAAAAAAAAAGGTTTTGTGCATCAATAATTAAGATGAATAAAGAAAGGTGTATGTACTGGGAAGAAGTCTGATTGGGACTTTGTGCCTGCTGCTCCTCTAGTTTGAGTCCAGCCAGCAAAGCCTCTCGAGAACAGTGCTTATCCTGGAAAAGAAAGAGTGGAAACTGATTAGACCAATCTTGAACAGTTTTTGGTTGTTATAAATTGTTATGTCGATGTGTTTATGGCATTATGAAAAGGTGCAATAACATAAACACTGAGAAGAGATTTCCCTGTATGGCGAGTGTTCCACTGCCAGCCACAGATTAGGTGCAGGGAGTCTTACCTGTAGATGCGTGATGAAGGACAGTCTCTGCCGGGGGAAGGGTTCACATCCCTCCCATTGACAATGGCCTCCATATGCACCTTTTCCGCCATGTTGCGTCGCCGCGTGGTAAAACACCCGAGACGGCGTTTCGAACCACCTAGAGAAAAAAGGCAAACCAGTCAGCGGAAGCTCCGCGAAGGACAACTAGGAGCGCTCTGTGACCGACACGTACCGTTTACAGGACTGCCACAGACACTTGAAGTTCTGCCCTGCTTTCCTGCTCTGCTCTGGCGGTGCTGCGGGGGTTTGCTGTGCTGAGGGGTGGGGGCTGTGGTTACCCCCCGGAGCAGGCTGGGATACAGGGGGCGGGGTAAGTGTAGGCTGCGGAAGAGTCAGGAAAAATAAATTGGCATGAAAAAAAGGAGACACCATCAAGTTAAGACCCTCTGTTAGGGATGTAACAGTGCATTGTGAATCGGTTAAAAATCAACATCAAATGTGTAAAGATTACAACTGGTTTAGAGAGATAAAAAAAAAGAAAAAAAAGAATTGCGATGCAATTGTTAAAAACGGCCTAGGGCGTGATCTTCTTTTGATTTCACTTGTTGGACTTCAGACCTAACTACATCTTCTTGATCCATTTATTTGAAAATATTCTTTTTTCTATTTGATGTGGTATTTGTTAAAAAAATTAGATTAGATTTTTGTTTTATAAAATACAATTTCAGTTGCACTTTGACAGTTTATATGAATAAGGGAATATTTGTCTGCAGTTCATTCTGTTAAAATACCGTGAGAAAAGTGTACTGTGAACTTGATACCAATATACTAGAAACAATATTATTGGCCAATATTCGTCATTTCCCAAACTATCGATATTTATATTGGCTGATATTTTTTTCTTCTTCTTTAAGAAAAAAAAATATAGTTTTCATTTAAATATTAATTCATCAGAATATATGATATTGACAAATAAATGATATAAATAAATAAATAAAATCTATGATGACAAATGATTCTGATAAATTAATATTTAAAAAAATTAAAAAACGAAAGTCAACCATGTTATGAGCGTTGGTATTACATAGTTTGTCCACCAACGGGCGCTCTACAACGTCCTTGTTGGCAACACTGTTTTTTTAGTTATTGTGTTTTTGTTCAAAAGGACTTTAAGTTTCAGATCTTAAGTTTGTATTTTTTATACATTTTATTTATTTATCAGAACTAATATATTTTGAGGTTCCTTTGATCTGTTATGACAAAACTAATATTTTAGTGAAAACTCATAAATAACCACAAATAACTAATGTAAGGGAAAACTTATGTTACATGTTTTTTTTCTTCTTAAATATATATCGGGCGATATGTTGGAATATCATATTTGTAAATAACCAAATATTTGTATCAGCCTTAAAAATCCCTTATCGGTTAGGCTCTACTGTGAACTTAAAAACGTGAATAAAATTGTGAGCCGAACGCATCATTCCACATAAAAGATATTCAGCATTAGTGACAGATCAAGCTCTGAACGGGTTGACATGAAAGTCCTGAGTCAAGACTTTTGCTGACAACAATAAAAAGGACTTCTCAAAAGCCAGAATAGAATATTCACCGGCTGCAACTGAATATTTCCCCAAACAAAAACTGTTGGCTGAGATGTAACCGAGGCCTGTCTACTGGCAGAAGTTGTTCTCTCAGCTGCTTTGCTATAGGAGGTGGGTATCGGTGAGAGCCACATGGTCTTAACTGGCCTCACTTTCTTAACCTCCAGACATTAAACATAAGCAATGTGCAATAAACGTGTTGGTGGTCGAGTTATATTAAAACTAACTGTACAGTGGAAGTTAATGACGCCTGGAGAATCACAGAACTATTTTCGGGTTTGTTTTTCAGAACGGTAACCATCTCCAGTGCAACACCACCAAGCTGACAAAAGTCTGTTATTTGACACACCGGTTATCAGTCTGATGATTTATCATAACATTCATGCAGTACAGACTAGTGTAGCATACACCAGACAGAAAGCTGTGGCAAAATATAATGAAAGACCCCATTCCCCATTCCCCCACACCCACACCCACACTTCAATTCTGTTACATAACAGTGTATTTCAGAATCAAACGCTGCAATCGTACTAAAACCACACTAATGTTTCTGGCTAGGGATGTACCCTAATGTAAGGTTACAGGTGTAACAGTAAAACAGTAAACCATGGTAGAATATGGTGACGGTAACAATTACCCTTTTCGTGTAAAATATCCTTTTTATCACAGTGGATTACCACGGTGTGGATTACTGCTGTTTAATTCCCAGCTTCATCGGAGGCTCCTGAACTTATTTAATTTTGGTAAATAATTTTTTTTTTTTCTTATATTTTCAGAACCACATCCAACTTCACATGTAACGTCAAATACAACTTCATAGTTTACTTCATGTTGGGGTTGTAAATAAATCTTCTTGGCTCTCAGAGTCAGACATCTCTGGTTCAAATTGTTACGTGACCCCCTGCAACCTAGACATTGACGCCAACGTTTCGGCTTCTGAGTGGGTCTCAGAATCAGTCAAGACACCTCCTTCTCTGAGCCTAAGCTACGAACTTTACCATTGCAACTAGAAGCAATGCAGAGTAAACATGCTGCCTCCCGTTTACCCCAGCATGTGCATGCCCAGTATATGAGAATGGTCATGAGATATGAGGTTTGGGTCATATTAGTTTGTAACAGAGATTAGAGCTAAAAGCACTTGTGTGCACAGATATCGCTTGAAAGGTGCTGTAGGTAGGGTCGTTAAGATCCAGGACTTAGCCAAAAAATTTGAACATCAACAACTTCTCAGTCCCTGCTCACTTTCTGCTCAAGCCCAAAACGGTCTCCTAAGCCCTTCCCACCGCAAGAGAGAATGAGTGCCGGAGCAGTGATTGACACAGTTAACACAAGTTATAAATATTAATAAATATAGGCTATTTATAACTATAGCTTATAGGCTATTTATAGCTGCTTTATGTGACAATAAAATGTATTATGGTTAAAATCAACAAATAATCGTGATAATTAATAATGATCTCAATATGGATAAAAAATAATCGTGATTATCATTTTGGCCATAATCGTGCAGCCCTAACCGTGCATACACACCGCCACCAACTTGAGCTTCTAAAGTTACCGGAAGTCCTTCATTTTCAATGTCCATCGCGCTCTCCCTCTCTTCCTAGCTCTTTTAATCAGTTATTGTTGAAAACAAGCGAAGAAGCTTTCAAAGAGATACATTTTTTTTTCAAATATATCTTAGGCTATTTATTTCAGATCATTTTCATTTACATGTGTTGAAGCTGTATGTATGTCCAACATACAACGTCAACATAAGAGGAATGTAGCACAATAAGGATGTGAAAGCAGTTATAAATAGCCTATGTGACTTTAAAATTGGTTTTGGATAAAATAAACAAATCATCGTGATAATTAATTGTGATCTCAATATTGATCAAAATAATCGTGATTATCATTTTGGCCATAATCGTGCAGCCCTTGTTGAGCGTCAAATCAGAAAGTTGAAATTTTTCAACTTTATGGTAATGATCTATGACGCGGTTAAGAGGCAAGCAGCGGCTAACGCCAGCAACCAATCGGAATATAAGTGACCTTTGCGCTGGCTGATTCTGGAGTAACATACAATGTAAACTTTCGATCCTACCAAAACATTAATTCTGAGGACAAGCTTATAACCGACGTTGCTGGGTTACCTAACGTTTACGATATAACATTGTTTGTACACAGGGACCAGTTAACGTTACTTGCCACCAGGTTAATCTGGCAGCTGCTTGCTCAGCCTGCATTCTGCTGGGGCTCAGCGGCTAACAAGCGAGCTAACTGCTAACAGACACCGCTGCTACCAATTAACAATACAAATTCTGTCATATGTGTAATTTATAAAAGGTTTCTAGTGTCAGTTTATTGTCCGTGCAGTGGCTGCGTGTGCTTCCCCGGTAAAACAGAGAACTCTGCCACGTCAGAGCGGCCAAAGCGTCAAAAAGCTTACCCGTACTTTTTGACAAGCGTCCTTGACAGGGCGGCCAGAGCTTCTTTGCAGCTCAAGACGGCGTGTACGCACGGTAAGTCTTACCTACTGCACCTTTAAAAACCAAAACGTAGCGGTGTTAATGTAGCCTAAAAGGCCCATTCTGGCTTTTGATGTATTCTCAGCAGCCTCTCAAGTTCAACTTCATGTTGTTCCACAGGCGGAAACATGACAGGGGGAGGCACCGACTGTAGGACGCAAAGAGCCGTTTCTGCTCTGTCTAGGTGAAAGAAATCTGAGCTCATACTATACGGACTAGAGCCTGACCGATATATTTTGGTATCTGCATTTATAATGACCAATTTATGACGAATTATTCTGATATCATTGGCCGATGTTAGGCATTTACCGATCTATTGGTATTGGCATTTATAATGACTGATTTATTAAAAAAAAAATATTCATTCATCACAATCATTTAAAATGACAAATGGTTCTGATAAAATATCAGAACCATATATATATATATATATATATATATATATATATATATATATATATATATATATAGAAGATTATGTATTTATATATTATATATATATATATATATATATATAGAGTTAAAAAAACAAAAACGGACAGTCACAACAGTGTTATGAGAAGCTGGTTGTTGCACAGGTTGTCCACCAGAGGACGCTCTACAACGTCCCTCTTAGCAACAGTGATTATTTTTTTGTAATGTGTTTTTGTTCCAAGTGCTTTAACTATCATATCTTAAGTTCGTATTTTTATACATTTTATCTATCAGACCTTTATTATATTTTGATGTTCCTCTGTTCTTGTGACAATAAAAACAAATTATCATTATTTTAGTGAGAACTCATAATAGTCAAATTACTAATGTTAGGGATATCGGTTTGTTTTGTAACCCAATCCTTTATCGGGCTCTAATCTGAAAAGTTATGTTATAGAACTATGTTTAAAGTATCTAACATCGTAAAAGTTGAGTCAATGAAACACTGATTAACAGTCATAAATAAACAGATGACAGCTGCCTACATTAGCCATCATAAACTGCAGGTTTAAAAACAAACATAGAAACATAAGTTTTACACTCTATCCTGTTTGCTAGACTGTGAAAGGAACATCTAATGTGTTACTAAATCTGTTTGTTTTCAATAAAAATACCAAATGATACCCTAAACCAAATACGTAGGTGGTAGACAAACACAGTAGCCACAGACCACGTACATGACTTGGTAATGCAAATACTCACCTTGTTGTGTCTGTGACAGACATGCAAGACGCGTTTTATAGTAGACCTGACATTGAGTCACACTAGAAGTGACTAATAAAACGTGACTTACTGTAAGACTAGCTTTACAAAATGACTCACCGTTAAGCCAGCTGCCAGTGCGGGTGAGCAGTTCCTCTGCTGAGTGGCGTTCTCTATTGCTACTTTGGCTACTGTGCTTGGGTCTGTTCCTGCGGGCACCGCCACCATGGTGGCACTGCTGCCGGCGTTGTTGGGGTCACTGACGGTGATGATGCGCACTCCCACTTTATTGGGGATCCCCGAGGACGCCGCGCTGCGGTCCTCGCTGTCGGCTGGTCTCTTGAGACCTCGAGCCTCGGAGGCCACTCCGTTCGCAGGAGGGGCGGCGGGACTCGGGGAGGTAACAGTAACAGTGGAGGGTAGGGTAGAATTGGGGAGCAGTTGCTGTCTTAGCACATGCACGGCGTGGCCCGGCCCCAAAGGTCCATTGGTTAATTCCGAGGGAGGCCTGTTGCCTGCTACCTGGGGTCCGTTAGCCAGGCGCTCAGCCTGTTGGGCTTTGGCAGTGTCCTGCTGGGGGGGAGGAGGACTAGGAAGAGGGGGGTCTGACCCGTGGCTCTTCTCAGAGGGGCCCACCTCCCCGTTCCCCAAGTACTGTTTAGAAGCAATGTGATTTGGAATGTTTTTGTTTATGTTGCCACCACAGTCACCCCGATCAAAGTCACACACCCCGTTGACTAGGGTCTTTTTGGGGTCGGGGTTGCCCTCCAGAGGGGCGTTCAGGCTGGGGGAGAGAGCCTGCTTCCCATTAGCAGGGTGACCCTCCGTGGCTGGGCCGTTGAGTACCCCCTGGCTGTTCCCTGAGTGGTATGGAGGTAGATTTGACTCCATGCACTTCCGACCATTTAGCAGCTTGGCACCTTCCGCGACGTCACCGTTGCTGGTTTTGCCGTTGGAGTCGCCTTCAGCCAAAGACGAGTTCTCCATAACCTCAATCTTTCGCTCATGGATGTGCAGCCCCGTGGCGTCCTTTGCCTCCTCCTCCTTTTGACAAATAATCTTGTCTCCTCTGAGGGGAGCTGGCGGTGGAGTTGCTGGGGCGTGGTGTGCCACCGTCGCAGCAGAGAACGGCGGTGGGGGGACTCCAGTCGCCACGGCACCCTGGCTGACGGCAGCTACAGCAGCGGTAGAGGTGAAGCCAGTGTTGGGAACCACGGTGAACGTGACCTGTCCAGCCGCCGTGGGGCCTTGGATGATGGTAGCTGCCCCGGGGCTACTTGTGGAAATGAGCTGGCCTGGCAAGAGCTGGACCGTCTGGAGGGCTGGGGCTCCTGCAGCAGGAAGCTGACCAGGAACCAGCTGGACATTGAGCTGCTGAGGCTGAGGAGAGGGATTCTGGGTGCTGTAGCTCGTCTGGTAGATGACCTGTGGACCTGGGGCTATTGTGCTGTTGGGAGGGGGCACCTGTGGAGCGGGTAGGATGAGCTTCCCTCCTGGAGTAGAAGGCCCTCGCTTTGGAAGCAGTAGCTGTTTGATCAAGCTGGACTCGGTGGAGGTAGGCTGAGAGGGGGGATTTGGGGAAATAAATTGGAGCTGCGACTGCTGTTGTTGATGCTGCTGTTGTTGGCGTTTCATGGACAGTGCGTGGCTGACGGTTTGATTGGGCTGGGTGTTGGAGTGAGAAGCAGGGGGCGGGCAGGGGTTGGAAGCAGCTCCGGGTTGCCCTGCTATCTGGATAGTCTGGGCACCGGTAAGGGTTGAGGGGTTGGCAAGAACGATCTGGTGTATGGCAGGGGTGTAGGCTTGGCTCTGCTGGGGGTTGGGGCCAACTATTACGACACTCTGCGCCTGCTGTTGAGGCGGAGGCTGCTGGTTGGGAGTGGCTATCGTGGCTGCTGGTCCACCTGACTGGCTTGGCGCTGGTTTGGGGGCGATATTCTGAAATGTGACGCGCGAGCCCTGGGAATTGGGCACGCCGGCAATACCAGCCCCCACCTGGATGGAAGAAGAGGGTGTCAATGTCCCAGCAACACACCAGGGCTCCACCTGGGGAGCCTCACCCTGAGGCCCAGACGGGAGAGGGGTTTGAGGCAGGGCCGGGTGCTGGGTGATCGGAGGGCACACCCCTTGCACCCTGGCGGTAAGAATGTGGCCCTGCGGTACCTGCTGAAATAGCGTGACAGGCGTCCCCGTGGGAAGCATGGGGGAGTGTTGTTGAGCTGCAGCAGGAGCGCCGGGGTTCTGGGGGCTGTGGTTCTGGGCGGCCGTCGTCGACGTCGGAATCTGGACCACTGGACCAGGTCGGACCTGCTGCTGCACCGCCGGCAGAGGATTCGACGGTAACTGCGGAGACGCCTGCGCCTGGTGTCGGGGAACAGTTGAGTGGCTTTGATGAGGAAGCTCCTGTGCAGTCAAGGCCATGGATGGGGCGGCGCCGGGGGTGCTGAGGCTGGGGCCCAGGGCCCGGACAAACTGGGCTCCAAGGCTGGGTGACCCAAGAGGTAAGCCTGGTCAAACATTAACACACAAAAACAGAACTGTTCAGGTCAAGGTGCTACTTGAGTTACCTTAACTACTTTTCCTAGTTCACAAAGACTTTTTTAACCCTTCCAATCACCACTCCCGAAGAAGAAGTGAATAGAAGGAAGTAAACCTTTTAATTCTATTAGTTCTACCTGGAGGCAGGCCCTGGGGGTCTCCGGGGGCTGCCGGAGGCGTTGGAGCTGCTGCAGGATTCTGCTGCTGGTAGTAAAGCTGGATGGGCAGGGGGATCGATCTGCGCCTCAGCCCTACCAGGAGAATTTGAAGTTGACCAGTGGTCTTGGTCTCCTCTTGCCGTCGCATTGTGTGGTTGGGAAACACAGTCCTGTGGTGGAAGGAGGAGACAGGTTCATCACAACGCGAGAACAATTGATGGTATCTTTCTGGATGATCATTACCACTATTAAAACTCAAAACAGCTAAGCTGTTAAGAGCTAGTGAAATGAAAATTGTCTGCAACTGTACTGAAAATCCCTTGCTTACCTTACATATATACAATGTTATACAGTATGTATCTACTTGCAGTAACACAAATATGTACAACCTACACTGTGGAAGGAATGCTTTTCCAAATAAATTATATTTAAAAAGGAAGAAGGGATTACTGCGTGTTAGGGCTGAGTAATTAATCAACATTATATTGACGATACATCGATATATGATACTAGACATGGTCTTAAATATTAGGATTTCATTATATGACAAGTATTGTTTCCTGATTTTAAAGGCTACATGACAGTAAAGTGATGTAATTTTTTGAACTTACCAGACTGTTCTATTTACCTTCACCCACTAAGTCATATCTACATTACGGATGATTGTTTATCAAAAATCTATTTTGTAAATATTTTGTGGAAGCACCAATAGCCAAACCTAAAGTATTTGGTCAAAAATATTGTTATATTTGATTTTCTCCATTTTGCCCAGCTCCTACTGCATGTACATTCTCACTGGCTCCGTAGACATTACTCAGAACCTTATTGACTAAAATTATGTTTGTATCACCGTTTTATCCAAAACAAACAGCTATGCTTTATTAGAGCTGCTCTACAAAGGTAAAGGGCAGTGAAGTGACTGCTGTGTAGCAAACAGAGAAAAGTCTCTCAGGCAGGACAAAGACATCAGTGCTCTGTGCTGGGGGAACAGAGAAACAGGGAAAGGAAACGGGACTACTGACCGCAGACATTTGAGAAAGCCGGTGGAGTTCAAGATGTTGCTTCGTCCCATTTTACTGCAAGTGGCCAAGTACTCTGAGTAAATTTCAGATCGCGACACAGAGCCCTCAGGGTTTGTCTCAAAATGTGCATTTAGCCTGTTGGGAAAAAAAGCAAAAACAATCACAGAGTGGTTACTATGAAAGCAACAAAGCTGCATACATGGGGGGGGGCACTAGTTGATATTGTGATGACGATTGAGGAAAAAAAAAAAAAACATTGCGCAGCCTTAGTACAGGGAAAACCATAAATTTGTTTTCTTACAAAAAGGCATCCAAACTGTATTTTTATTCATTTCAAATATCCAAATTCAAAAAAACACAATAGATGAACTAATCTTACCACTGCAGTGTAAATTTTTCCCCATCGAGCTCAACGATACCAGGTGGCGGTGGAGTGGATTGAACTGGGACTCTCGTTACTGAAAAGATAAAAAAGAAAAACATTTAACTCTTAAAGCAATAAATGTTTCGGTGTAATTGACTAAATTCTAAAAGCTAGAGGTTGGTGAGTTGCTGCACTGGTTGAAGCAACTTCAGGGTTGTGGTGCTCTCCAGGCTGTCCACTAGATGTCAGTAAAGTAATGTCAGCCCACTGACAGCCAAGGAATGACACATCCAAGGTTAGGTGGGTTTTATTCCCACCAGAGGGTCACCTGTTCACTCACTCACTCACTCACTCACTCACTCACTCACTCACTCACTCACTCGCACACACAAATTTGGAACGCGGGTTTAACATCTGCATTTGAATTCCTTTGTTTCTGCCAACCATGACATTTTGTTTTGTTTTTAACAATGACAATGAAGTGTCTAATTTTCTTGGTGGTTTTAAAATGTCATCAATAACTGTTCAAAAATGAAACTTATTATTATTATTATTATTATTATTATTCCTATCATCTATATTTGCTACTTCAAACATTGCATTTCTAACAGTTGCAACTCATTTCATCACAGACAAGAGCGGCTTCAAATATGGAGTACTGCTTGACTCTGGCCGTCCTTATTAATTAGCAAATAGGAAATGAAGAATTCTACAACAATGTACTGTACCATAAATAAAACCAAAGCCACTTATTCCAAGTGACAAGGAACAATTTGATTAATGAATGATCAGCAGGTATTTCGGCCAGGACAGGGTACAAAACAAACTGATTGTGAATAGCTTGTAGGGAAGGATGCAGCGCAGGGCTCCAATGGCTCTGCCAGAGGGGAATGAAAGTGAGTGTGAACGGTGGATTAGTTTTGAGGGGCTTTGAGCGGTGGCTAAGACATGAAAAACGCTAAATAAATGCAGTTCATTTACTGTAAAGTATTTTTTTTTTTTAGTTCCGATCTTTTAAAACCTCATCTGGCTCAGACATACAGTTCATGACACACCATCACAGATCAAACCACAGCAACCTCACACGGATTTGTTGTGTGTGTACCCTTGTGGTCATTTGTATTATCTACAGGGCCTTCTTAATTATTATTATTTTTTGCCTAGGAACGCCTGTACCATCCTGGCGTTCTGGGCTTCTGTGAGGAAAGTCAGAATAAACAAAAGGTGCTTGTTTTTATAAAGTTACATATATAATTTGGAAAAAAACGCAACAATACTTTAGTGAAAATACAGTATTTACAGATTTCCATTGAACCATAATCATTTGGGAAAAAAACTCCAAAGCTCTGTTTATTTCCTATAACCAAGGTCCACACATTAAATTCTCTGCTAGTAATGCTAAAACTGGTGTTCAAATCAAAAGTTTCCGGTTTTCCAAGCAGGATGCTAAATGTGTAAACTCTTGTTAAGGCAGAAAAAAATCTGGGCGGCCATATGTAGAGGTTTAGTCCTCGACGCCGCGCCGCAAGTTCGACTCCGCCCTGCGGCCCTTTGCCGCTGGTCATTCCCTCTCCTCTCTCTCCCCTTGCATGTCTTCAGCTGTCCTGTCAAAGGCCTAAAATGCTCAAAATTTTTTTTTTTTTAAATAAGGCAGAAAAATGTCTGTCACAAGTTTCTTATGAAGGTTTCACCCAACCCGTGGTGGAATGTAACTAAGTACATTTACTAAGTACTGTACTTTAACAAATTTAAGGGAAATTTTCTGGAGTCTTTTCTTTTTGTGCCACTTTCTACTTCTATTCTGCAAAATTTCAGAGAGAAATATTGTACTTTTTACTCCACTACATTCATCTGACAGCTTTGTTACTTACTTGACAAATTAATATTTTTTCACAAAAAACACAAATACAATGATGTTATATATTAATTTACCCAACAACAGAGTTTCTCCATGATAACTGAATCATGGATGTAATTGCTGAATTTTAAAAAGCTACAGGACAGACTCCACAGGGCCCTACATTAAATCAGTACAAAAGCTAACTGGAAAGTTGAAAATACGTTTCCAACAAAACAAACTGTAGTTTAAAAAACATCTTGAATTACATTTCAAAATAAGGCCCAGTGATTTGGGGGGGAGCACCTTAGCTCCAGTGGTTCACCAGGCTTGTAATACACTGGGGAGGGACCCTGCAACATTATAACGGCCTACATGTCCTGCAGACACTCACCAGGTGCTGCTGCTCCCTGCGTGGCTGCGGGCACCTGCTCCACCAGCTGTGGCCGGACCTCGGCCGCCTGCTCGGCGTTGGCCTGATGCTCGATCAATCGCACCGCTGTCAGGGCATCAGGTCCAAACGTATGGAGGTCCACTGATACTAACCGCACTAACAGGTCTGACCCAATGAGGGGGGGAGAGAAAGAAGAAAGCACATAGCACAGATTCAGCAGTGAAAAAAACAGCAGAACAAGGAGTCACATTCCCGCTATGGAGAGACCACAAATCAAATCCTTTAAGATTTTAAGAGTAGAAGGTAGAAAACACTAATTTGAACCAGTAATATATAAATGGAAGACTAAGTGACAAAACTAGGTTGGCAGACACATTTTCTGTTTTCATTTGTTTTTTAAAACACTACCAATCCCATATGACACTAGATTTCAAGCCCTGGATTCACCTATAAAAGTAGTTCATTAATATCCAATGCTGAAAAAGCTCCACATTCCAAACGCCAAGTTCAGAGTACCCAGAAAACCAAGGCGCGGGCACACACGCACAAAGTGAAAATATCGATACATTTCGTATTTTACATTCCCACTTCAGATTTATTCTTTTTATCAAAAAGAATAGTTTGTTATTTAAATGCTGGGAAGAGCTTAGACAAAAAACTGACTAATCCTATTTAGTTTATTTTTTGAGGTGATATAAATGTTTAAATTAAAACTAATAAATTGGCATATGATATCGTCTTGTATGGATTGCAGGTTCCTGAATTGAATAGAAGTCGTACCGCGACAAACTTTAAGATATCAGCAAATGTGATATGGTTGTCCAAAGAATACGTATCATATCGTGATAAGACTTAAGATTTACACCCCTACGCGGTAGGTTTCAAACCCAACTAGCCCGCGATAGCCGCGGATGCATACCTATGCTATGGTCGACGGAGGCAATCTTGCTGCAGGGGATGTCTCCGAGCTGGGCCAGCAGATACAGCACCTCCAGAGAGGCCATGAGGAGCATGAGGTCCGGCAGGGTGAGGAGCATTATTACCTCCTTGTACGAGTCCTGGTCCACGTACTCACAGATCAGGACTCCGTTGTCTTCCGCCTTGCTGAGGTTGCCCAGGATTTCCATGGCTAAAAATAAACGAAAAGGGGCACATAAGAATACGAATTTCACTTACAATGCTTCATACAGCATTCATACTGCGTAGGGTCCGCGTCTCCACAAACGTACCCACAATTTAACGCAGAGGCATAAATTCAGCTTTAATCAGAATCAGAAATACTTTATTGATCACCGAAGGGAAACACTGTGTTACAGTTGCTCAGATATTAGAAATATAAAGAAATACAAGGAGTGTGGATATTTACATAGTTATGTATTTACATAAATAACATAATTAAGGTGTTGCAATGGTGAAAAGTAATAATAATAATAATAATAATAATAGCAGCAGTTGAGTATTGCACACATTACAAGCCAGTGTTATTGCACAAAACAGATAATATTGTCCAGTTGCAACCCCTCTAAGTGTCTGTGTGTCAGACACTTAGAGGGAGGAGTTATAAAGTTTGATGGCCACAGGCAGGAATGACTTCCTGTGGCGCTCTGTGGTGCATTTTGGGAGAATGATAAGATAATGGCCCACCGGAAAACTCACCTCTCATTTTGAGAAACCTGTCCCTGGACATCAAACATTTGGTGATGGTGTGAAAGATCAGATGAGTTGTCCGAAAATCAACGGGATCCAGCTGGAGCTGCAAGAAATCACGCAAGATTAGTTCTACGATCCCACCATCCAACAAGTCAGCTTGCAAGAACTGCAACATGTAGTACACGCGTTAGAACCGCCCTCTCAGATGGCTTCCAAATCCTTAGAGGTTTGTTTGCAGTGCGAACGCAATCAATCTAGCAACCGAAAAAGCAGACTTTCTGACGTGCTCCATGTTTGTTTATTTCAGGCAAAAACAGAAGAGGGAAATCTTCCAGTAAGATAACGGACCAATGAGAGAGCAGTTTGCTTTTGCATGGCAAATGTTTACAACTTGAGACCGCTTTGGACCGATGTTGAATGTTGCCATGTGAATGGAAGTGAGGAACAAAAGCATCCATTGTATCACTTTAGCCCCTAGATCGGAACAAAGCAACCATGTTACATGTGTAAAAACTAAGAGTGCGAAAAATAATCAATTCTTAGATGCATCGCGATTCTCTCTAGAATGATTTGATGCTCGGTGCAGATAAGTTAATCGATTTAAAAAAAAAGAAGTATATTTTTGTAAATCAAGCATGGAAATGTACATAAAAAAATTGTTGCATTGCAAACACCGATAATCGCTTTAGAATTGAACCGTAGGCCTCTGAATCATTAGGTATCGTAACATATTCCCACCCTTGGTGAAAACACCTATGAGAATAAGGTGTGACTTAATTTAAATAGCAATTACACTGAACCAAAGGCAAACCAAAAATGTGACTTGTTACTATAGTTCAAAACAGCAAGATGGCCAAAAGCCAAACCCCAGTCGTTGCATCGTGACGTCAAGGATTTTTGTACTGGTCACAACATATAAACAACCAAAAAGAGTGCTCTAGTAATATTTATTTGATTTACATCGACAGATTATACAAGACTTTGCAGTATCATATCTGAGGAATGTGTTAACAGCCCGAAACCCAACCATCCAATTAATGGCATCAAAGGATTAACTGATTGTATCAGGGACCCCGTGCATGTGATGTCTAAAAATAGATGTGGGCTCAACTACATGCATCTCATACCAATAAATTGTTATTAAAATTGAAGCAAGTCCTTGTAATTGTCCCTTGGAACGTATACCCAATGTTCTCCATACAATCTACATTTAAGACTTTCATTCTATGTCGGACTATGTTTTTTAGGTTAATGTGGTGCGCATACAGGTCTGTAACTGCTAGAAAACGTGATAATTCACCTTGGTCAAATGAATACGTAAAACTTGTTTTAAAAAACAGAATGCTTTGTTAGTGATACAACACACCATCTGGCAGATCTCCTTCCTTAGGAAACTGCAACTACAATTACAGCTGATTGGGTTCATAAACAGGTCCCTAATTACCCGAGCAGACGCGTTTGTTTTTGAGCAGGAACTAATCATTTGATTATTATTCCATCTGATTTTGGTAGAGGATAAAGCAAGCTTGTTCGCTAACTAACCACTGTGTATGTTTAGAAAACCTGTCGAGACATCTGATCTGCATGGACCGCAGCTGAGGGCAGATGCACACAGTTCAATCCATTCTTTACACTTTTGCTGCTGGGTTTTTGGTTTTGGGAAGGCTGAGGAAGAAAAAAAAATGATAGGGAAAAAAAGACCCTCCAAACTCTTCAAATGCCAAGCATCGCTTTTTACTACAGCCTGATACACAACACAACATTTGGAGGAATCCAAAGCTTGCCAGACCTGCCGCGTTTAGTAACTGTTGTTATGTTATGATTGGACAATCGCTGTACGGAGGAGGGGTTTAACGAACAGTCAATTCAATCGGTTCAGACCACTGGATAGTGTGATAAACAAATGATATTCCTTCGAATGAAACTATCATACATGGACTGGCCCTTCTCAAGCTCCAATGCAGGCTGTTTTGGAGCAGAAATGTTGGCTAAACAAGACTTTACTGTACAGTAACCTACATTTTAGAAACAAAGCTCCCCTCATCAGCAGGCCCAAATGGAATATAGTAGACTGGTTTTCAGCCTGAGTGGGTGGAGATGTGTAAACTTAATGAGTTCTATTTTTAATTGAATTAAAATCTGCGAAAATCCGCAAAACGTTCTGCGTCAGCAGAGTTCGTGTGGCCCTGCTCATCTGGCACCTTTTTCCTACATTACTGAACTATCCCAAATTATCAAAAACAAAAAAGTGGCTGTTTTTGAAGCCATGCTTGCTATATTTGGCGCTAGGACTGCACAATATGTTTTTTTATCAAGTGGCGCATCAATCATCGGGAAAGGCTGCAACGTATCCCATAAGACCGATTCGATCCGATTTTCTGGGTTAGATTAAAGAAATTATCAGTAGAAAATTGCACTTTAAAACGTTACCTTCATTCTTGTATTAGTGGTGCCTTTTAAATTCAATTTAATGTTAAATTTGTTCAATGAAATGAATTTCTTTTGTTTTAATTTCAACAAGCAATTTGTTGTATTTCAGCAGAATACTGAAAGCAACAGAAAGGCAGCACTGAGGACAATTTAAAATCAGTTTATTTATCGCAAGTAATATCGGCATCGCCATTTACAACGTTTACCGTTAGATCGCATATTTTCCTCATATCGTGCAGCCCTATTAGGCACAATGTTTTGACATGAAGTTTTTAAAGAGAGCCCCAAAACGGTAACAACCCAACCAACCTCAGCAGCCACGTTGCCCAACGTGTCCAGTCCGAGCTGTCGGAGTGAGATGAGGTTACAGTGGGCACAGAGCAAAAGGAAGCGCAGGCACGTTCGGTTGGCCGCCAGCAGCTTGACATTGGCCTCCTCGAAGGAGAGGTTCCGCAGGATAACAGCAATCTGCAGCACCCGCTGGGCCTCCATGTCACTGATGCCCAGGTTCCGCGGCGGGTGGAAGAGGCTCTGCCAGCGCCCCTCGCACGACATGCCGTCTGCAACGAGAACAGAGCGGAGGGAACCAGCTTTTAGCCATTATGTATGTGCATGTGTATGCCGCGTGTGTATGTGGAGCTCAGCAGTGACCGCCCACATTTTGGAACGGCTCTGGTTGCAGAAGTTTTTTCCACGTTCAATATCCTCCATGGACATTTAAAAACATTTTTTTAAACTGAAATGCTTCTATTTAAAAAACAAAACAAAAAAACAGACTGGAGGCAAGTCCACCAACCACGAGATGAAACGTGCCCATAAAATATTTGATTTGGCGCAAATTATTTTGCAAACGGCAAAAACTAAATAAGCAAACGTACAAATCTGTATTCAGATACTGTCATTGACTTCAATGGTAGAAACACACTCTAGCCAATTGCAGGTACGGTTAACATTTCCATGGTAACAGCAAGTTGAATCAATCAGTGACGTTGCTGGTACACTTAGGAATGTGGGTAGGAGTAGTGGTAGTAGTAAGTAGTAGTGTTGTAGTGAATGTGACATACATAATTCACCTTTGTTGTTATGTGTAGTTCTACATGCAGTGATAAACTTAATACGTTATGCAAGTCATTTACTGTCCTTAGTGAGTTCATGTAAGTATGACTGTTATGGGTTCGCGGCCCCTTTAAATGTTCTGAATGTGTGGCTGGTCAGGGCCATTTTGTGAGTGTTTTCTTTCTATAAAAATAAACGACACACTCATTTGCGTGCTCAACATTAGAAGTTGTCCCTTGCGATTTACTGCAATTTCCTAATATTTCTCCACATGATAGCAAATAAATGTTTTTCTTAAAACCCGGTTGTTTTCATATGGACTTCTAGCTTCTACAGAAGAGGAAACCATCCATTCACAGCTTTGGAGCTTGAGTTTGAGTTTGGTCTACCTTGGATGGTAGAGACAAAATGCCTGATAATCAAAATCCTTATAGAGAAAGCTCTATTGCAAGAGCGGTTGTAACATTTCTCCAACTGGTTGAATCAATGTGCTGCCACCGTTTCATTCCATGTGATCTTCGCTTTCACTTAGTTAAAAAAAAGAAAAAAGAAACTGGTAAAAAGGGAATGTGAAGGTTGGGAGAATAAGGGCTTAAAAACACAACATAACACTTCCCACTCAGATGTTACACAGGAAACACTAAAAAGGAAGTCAACGTAAACAAAGCAAAGCACACGTGTGCACATCCCAGCTTTTTTAAGTGTCAATGAATACACAGTGGGAGAGTACAGTACCCTTTCGTTGCTTTCTGTGGCTTCTAGCAGCAAGCGGGTTTACCTTGTGCCGGGCTGTTCTTGTCCCAGATAAGCTCTCTGACTTCCACGTCCTCCACCACCTCCTTCCAGAACTGCAGAAGAACAGCAGCTGTTAGCAGTGCATTTGATCCGATGATAACATGTCAAATCACAGCCAAATTTGGCAATAGCAAGTTAATTGCAAGTGTTTTGTCAACAATCTTTGAAACCATAAAGGGGGGGTGAAAGTGACCGGTGTGTGTGTGTGTGTGTGTGTGTGTGGGCGCAGCCTACTATCATGCACTCTCATTTATTGTATCCAAGCACATTATACATTTTAGGAAATAGACTGCTTATATAGCGTGTGCATTTAGAGAAAATAGAAAAACATGGTTAAGGTCCTGCTCGTTTAAGAAAATAGAAGCAGATAAATGGAAATTGTAATTGGATGAATTAATCCAATGGGATCACTTGTTAGCTGTACGTAGGAGAGTTACCCCAGTTTGACCATAGATGCACGTACGATTCACGAGTTTTGCCGTTTACTTTAGGCTAGTGCAGATTTGGCAAATTTTTACTATGAAACTAGCAGCTGTCTCTGAATCAACAATGTGCCCTGAGACGGTGAACATCAGCTAGCTTCAGGGTGAGTAGAGAGGGACGTTGGATTCTGTGGTTTAGTTAGCGGCTAGTAAACGCATTATTATTGATCTGTGATATCGTCGGAGTCTTTATTCATTCAGTCTATGGTCGGAGTGCTAGCTTGTGGAGTTTGTCATAAGAGTGCTTCCAACGTATTTAGTTGCTAGCCCTTTCCCTCGGTTGGATTGTTTGGTATCTAGCTTGGCGTTGTGTCTCAATTTCAAGTAATGCCCAGTGTCAGTCTCAGTTTTGTGGAATGCTATAAAGCCTATGCTTTGGGCTTTAATTTTTGTAAGTGAATATGTTCGTGTTTTGTGTATATGACAACAACGTTACATCCAGCCCTTTGCCTAGTAGACTTGATAGTATGCTGCATTAC
>NC_045755.1:2764965-2765074 GCF_008692095.1 Etheostoma spectabile
CATAGCTACCTCACTGTCCTCTGCCGTGAGCGTTTCAGCACCCTGTCTCTGCAGCAGGTAGCATCGTTGGTGTTACTTGCTGGACGGTCTGCCCTGTACTGGAGCCTGA
>NC_045755.1:2765084-2770110 GCF_008692095.1 Etheostoma spectabile
TTTCAGTCTGTTGGACTTAACCCTCAGGTTTAAGTCTGTTGGACTTAACCCTCACCAGTGACGCTGTTGTATCAAAAGCACAGCTCTCTAAATAGTCTGTCGCTTAAAAATGCTACAGACTCGAAATCCAGGGGCTGTCGGAGCGCTAGCCGGTTTTAAAGGCAGCTAGCCATGAGTTGAAGACTGGTTTCCTTGTCAAAGGTAGCTGTCGTAACCCCAGCTGCCTTAGCCCTATACATTTAATTACTGCAGCCAGGGGCAATACAGTATGAACCCCCCCCCCCAGACTTCTTGGTTTCCATTTCCTCAGCTATGTCCGCTGGCCTCAGACTCTTTGTATGCTGTTCCTATGGCTGCGCTGCTAGTGCTAGTTAGCCACGGAGTAGCTTACCCTGGCAGTGACGTAGTGGATTGTGGAATTCCAACATGGCGGCGCCCATGTAACAACAACAACAACAACACTTTCAACTTACCATTTTATCCCTTTTATCAAATTCCCCCATTTTAATAATTGTTGAGAAGAAATAAAATACATCTGTTATATCACCATTATTCAAATTCCAGTTGAGTTCATCTCTAAAGAAACGCATACAAAAAGCCAGAGCGAGTTTTTTTTCTCCCTATCGCAGAATAGATACGCGGTGTACACAGCCTTTACTCCAGCGCTGAGGAGATAGGTCTAGGCCTAAGCCAACTCCAGTGACATCACTTGGGGGACATATATCAGATTTTACACAGCTCCCTCTGGAGCCACAAAAGGCTTTACCTTAAATTAATTAAACACCGCAGTGCATCATTTGGGTCATGACCGAACTTGTACACAGGCCTCTCAAATTCAGAGACAACTGCTCTTTAAAAGTTCCCGTTTGGGAGTAACTGCTACATATTTAATATATCCATATTATTTCTATATAGGGCTGGGCGATATAGAGAAACTCAAATATCCTGATATTCTTGACCAAATACCTCGATGTCAATATTGTGACGATATTGTACGGTTGACTATTGGTGCTTTAACAAAATGTTATTTACACAATGAGATTTTTGATAAATATTCTCCAGAAATTATTCTATGAATTAGTGGGTAAAGGTAAATAATAGGACAGCTAGAACAGTCGGGTGAGTTCAGAAAATGACATCACTTTACTGTAATGCAGCCTTTAAAACCAGGTAAAGACAATATTTACCATACTCCGATATATCCAGAATCTAAGGCGCTATCTAGTCTCATATCGCGATTCCAATACATTAATATATTGCCTAGCCCTATTTCTATATGTAAAGGCCAGACAGGTAATGTTTAACCGACAACATGTACAAGGCAACACACACACACACACACACACACACACACACACACAAATCAGTCTTATTATTATATACAAAATACACACACGTTATATAGTTTACTACTTTACCCTGATAAAGTCCCGGGATGTGTGTTCCTTCCAGTCCGTCCCGAATACCCCGGAGAAGCTGCCTAGCGCTGCAAAGGCACAGAGGGAGGGTCAGAGTACAGCATCAGAGTTCAGTTCAGTGTTATTCATCTCTATGCCCTGTTCTACAATTCCCCCTTGATAAGTTATATTTAGGATGTGCTAAGAACAGAGGCCCTCCGATCCAAGAACAAAGAGAGGTTAGAAAGGAAGCCGCACATTGGGAAAGTATTTGCAGAGTCCTACTAATATATTGTACTATGTGACATTATTAATGTAGTCATAACAATTCACTTGGATTGTACCTCATATGATTCAATGTGACAAATACCATTGATTGATTGATAATACTGTTTTGTAGGGCTGCACAATTCAAATGAAATTCCAAAATGAAGTTTATAGGATTCTTTGTATTTCAAGGAATTAGAGTGAGGATGTCCCGCCAATCCAAATGTTTTAAATAATGAATATCCACCAATGTCAAATCCGATACTTGTATTTACCTAGATAATGAAGCTGCAGTGTCTTGTTTACAAAAGAAAACTAAGTAAACAAAGTAACTAAAAAGGTGTCTTCAGCTTAATGCATTTATTTCAATGCAGCTAGCAATTTTGTAAAACTCACATATAAAATCAAATTCTACCTAGAATGGTGTGGAATTTTCTGACGTATATAATCGGGGTAAAGTGATGTGAGTGGTGATCCCCATATTGTCATCAATTCAATCGGGACAGCCTAGTTCTAGTTAAATCACTTTGGACATCTTAAACAAAACTAACTTTTTCAACAGTTATGGATATGTTTATTACAATGTATGCAATAGATGAAGTGAGAGACAACTTCTAAGTGTGGTGATGAGTGAGGCTTGCAACGTACAGTCGTCGAAGACGCCGGCGTGCGCCAGCAGCAATGTGACCAGTTTGGGGTCCTTGTCCAGCTGCATGGCGTGCTTGCTCTCGTTGGAAAGCAGTGTGCAAACGTTAACAGCAAAGTCCACTTCGTTGGGTAGCCCCGAAAGGAGAGACAGCACCAGTTTGTTGTAGTCACACGGCGGGACAAAATCCGAAGACAGTCCATAGCTTTGGCGGAGATAGTCTGAAAGAGAGAACGCAGCATACCTCACGGTTATTATACATATTCCATGATCAACTCTGGCATTTAAATGTTAGTGAGGAGAGAGATGTTGTAGACTTACTACAGGTCTATATATAAAAACAAGGAACCTTTTTAAAAAGACACACACACACACACACACACACACACACGTATGGATCTTTTATTATATATGTGTTGGCCAGTGCGTTTGCTCGACAATCCCATTTTGCAGCAATAAAATTGAAGTGATATGAACAATCTTTTTAGATAAAACAGATCTTGACAAAGTTTCCTTTTGGGGACATCAATTGAAATTGGAAAAAATTTGAAGTTGGAAAAAAGGTTATCAATAGCAATATATCGCAGAATATTGCAATGTTTAAAATCACAATAATATTGTATTGTGGCATAAACATTGTGATTGTTTCCACCCCTACTTTATATGATAAAAATCCACGTCCTTCTTAAAGATCTTAAAAAGTTTGAGCATGCATTGCATCTTGATACATGGTTAAATCAGCTAGCATCACTGCGCAAAAACAAGGTTTTTTGTTTTGTTTTCCTAGCAGGAGGATAAGTGTATAAACTCTATTTAAGGCAGAAAAATTTGTCTCATTTTTCCAACCCAGGGACACAGGTTTCACCAAACTCCCATTAGCCGCATGAGAGGTAATGTGTGACGAACAGGAAAATAGCATGTATTGAGGCAAACATGAGAAAAGGCCTCGCCCTGGTGGAAAATAGTGAAAATTACAATTTTGAAGCCAGGGCACTAGATTGAAAGCCTGATATTATTGAATGCATGATGTATGCTGTAATAGCCGTGGGAACAACAAATGTGGTTTTAACGAGTTTAAATAGGGGCATTTTGTCCTTAATGATCACACTTAATGAGTGTCTGTATTTTGATGAGGCTGTTTAGTATAGACTTAATAATTATAATAGCTGAGGTTGAACTTCCAATGGTCTGGATCCATGACAATTCATTCCCAGCATGTGTGTTGCCGCTGTCTAACGGCGTTTCCTTTGGGACCTTCAGGAAACAACAACCTTCAAGCTAGCAATCTACACGCTGAAAATACCAACTTTTAAAGAAATCTGGATGGTTCAACAAGGCAGGCCAGCTTGGGTCTTTCGAGGAATGATTGTGAAGATTTACAAATAATATGTTTACGCCATTTACTCTCTTGCTGGGACATTTTGGGACCGATTGGCGGATTGCTGTGGACGAAGTACACACGGAGATACACTGGTAAAAGCAAAGTAGCTTTAACCAAATACCCAGCTAATTTAAATAGCTCACGGTACTGTATTGTGTGAACAGCTAACTTCATTTAATATTGGATGTGGCAAATGTTCCACCTTAACGAGTTCCTTCCCGAGACTATTTAGCAGAGCCACTGTCGCTGTGTCAATTGTGATTAGTTTAAAGAAATCCAAACAACCCCACGTGAATTTTCCCTCCTATTTCAGCATGTATCCGTGGTGTAGCCAACTTTACTCCAGATCACTGAGGAGATAGAGCTGGCAATGTGACAATAAACTTCCACACTAAAATAAATAAATATAAATATATATATATGCATTAAAAAAAAAAAAGCAAAGAAATGTCCTTTTGTCCATGATGCCAAGAGTTAAATAACTGTTGTGGAACAGGCACATTAACCGTCTCAAATGCAGTTTTAAAGCCCAAAAAGCATTACAATACCGCCTACCAAAGCAAAGGTAAACAAAAATGACTTTAAAGCATACAGTAATGACGTTAAATACAAACCACCATCAAGGCATCTGAGCGTAACACACTTGGTTCTGGAGGAGATACGGAGGAGAAATGGAGCAAGACAAGACAAACACTTGTACGCTGTAGAGGATTTTATAAGTAATCATTGCTTCATATGAGTATAGCAATAGAGCTGCAGAGTAAAAGCCTTTGGCTGCCCTACTCTGTGCCCTCAGTGCCACTGCCTCTGCACACCTTCAGCCAGTTAATCCCAGATTTATTTTTTTCTTTGACCGAGTTTAAGCAAACCAAATGGGGGCATTCAGCGGTTCAGTGAAAGCTGTCTTCAAATTAGTTTGATGAGCTGTGTCTTGTGTGTTTAATTGTGTTTATCTTTGACTCAGTCAACCTCAACGATGGGCTTTTCATAATTAAAAAGTCACCTAATCCTAAACAGCGGATATCGCCGTGTGGGGAGTCATGATTCGACTGTTACTGAACAGCTCTAAATGACAGATGATCCAGTCTGTCAAAGGGCAATCATTTTGTCAACAAAGACCCAAGCGTCCTCCCTTCCCTGTGGCTTGATTTTCTGCCATCAATCATTTGTGTGCATAGGTGTCATTTTTCCTATAAAGTGGATATTTCAATTTGGTGCAGGAGCTTTGTAGACGGCGGCCTCTGGAAACCAATCACAAAGCAGAGAGGAATCCTGCTGGGTGAATTTCATTTCCATCCTGAAAAGGTTGGTGCAGGCGAATGGGATTCAGCCGAG
>NC_045755.1:2770120-2775929 GCF_008692095.1 Etheostoma spectabile
AGCAGCAGCCGCTCCATTCGAAGAAAAAAAAAACCTGCTTGTGTCTGCTGTTGCCCCGACACCTGCGGCGAGCCGGCACTGTACAGAGGCGCAGAGTGCTGATGTACAACATCGCATTTGACAGAGAGGGCTTTATGAGCGGAGTGGAGATCACGTCACAGGCCTACAACCAATACATGATACGAAGCAGGGAAGACCAAAGCTCAGTGAGACAGATTTACAGACCAACTGTCAAATAATTAATCATCATCATTGAGCCTGCCAAGCCAATGTAGCATGATTTCAGCCTGGCTGTCCCAATACATTAGAGTTGCATTTAAACACAGAGCCCAGAGTACAGACAGAGTTCAGTTATGAAAGATCTGTAATAGAGCTAGACCAATCAGCCGGGCAGATATCTTAGCCAATATTAGCATACCGCAGATGTATCAATCGCATCATTTTGGACCATTATTATTATTAACATATGTGTCTACAATGTTGAAAAAGGTAGAGCAGATGAATAAGTAAAACTCAAAAACTTAAAGACACAACTTGCTAGAGAAGTCCACTCGGGACCAACTACAATAATTAGATCTAAGTTACATTCATCTGGCTTCGGTGGTGCCCAAAGCGGCTTGGTTGTGGTGTTTAAGCCTTATAATGGTAGGGAATCCCCTGCGTTGTGTCAGCTGAGGAGGACTGTAACAAGAAAATGTAGGAATGTCAAAGGAAACGTCAAACTCGGTTTTTAGGTCATTTGTTAACTGCTTTTGGTCCCTACAAACACCTGAGGGAAATATCTTTAGCTGCCCTATACTCCAATTAGAGCCACAGTGATTAGTGGATCAATCCATTAGTTGATCAACAGAAAATTAATCAACAACTAGTCCGATAAATCATAAAATTTGTCATTTTTAAAGCAAACACCCCCTGTTTCCAGCGTTCCATACGGGAGGATTTGATGTTTTTCTTAGTCATTTCTAATTATTAAATAAAACTAGCTATTATCACTGGGCATCTCGGAGTATTTTTGAATACTTTCTACAACTTTTAATCAGTCATTTAAAAAAAAGTTGATTATAGCCACATTCTTTTCATTAAAGTAATGTTTCAGCCCCAGTATGACAATGTGTGTGTTCACCTGGGCTTGTCTGCAAAAATTCAAATCTCAAAAGGAGAAAAAACAAAACAAAAGGTACATTCCAGCAAACCCCATAAGTGAAGAATTACAGTGAAGCACCATTCCTCAAAACCAGCCTCAAAACTACAAGAACAAAAAGAGTTGCACTGTCACCTGGGGGGGGGGGGGGAGAAAACCACAGTATTTTTCAACGTCTGAGTTATCTGTACATTTTTTTTTAAACGTGCAAGCCACAACAAAGTTTACCGCTGTTTGTGTATCTTTTCTCACCCAGGTCATGTTATGGAGCCACTCAGCAGGCAGAGAGCTGATTGTTAGGGGAAAGAGGGCGAGACTTAAGGGCTCATTCAGACCAAAGAAAGTGATCCGGAGATTCATGGCAGGGTTGTGCGGAGATCAGTGTCACTTCAATTGTGTGGTTTGCTATTTAGCCCCCCCCCCCCCCCCCCCCCCCCCCCCCCCCCCCCCCCCCAATGTAGCCCGAGTAGACTTTATATTTTACAATTTGCCTTTTCTATCAGATAGTTCATAGATCCACATTTTCAGACCGCACTTAAAAAGCAGCTACATTTCACAGAGGAAAGAAAGGAGACGGTGCTGGAGCTCGTTGCAGGACCACCGGCCGCAGCAGCCGCTGTGTCCCTTCACTTTCCTGCCACATTGTCGACAACGGGTGACAGCCCGGGAGACAAACAGGCTAGCCAATCTCCCGGCGTCCCCGGTCGTCCCGTCTGGGAGTGAAACAGAGGAACCACAGGCTCTGTGCTGCCGCCACTAGTTCTTTGCCGCCTGCCTAAAAGAGTCAGGGCCTTAAAAGGCTGGAGGCTTTAATCTAAACTGAGGTGGCGCAAAGCCATCAACTGTTGACCCCTCCCTTCCCTTTATCATCAACTGCTGTCAGGACAGTCAAGTACCTCAGGGAGCAGCTCCGCGGTCTACACTACAACGCTGAGGCAAATGGGCAGCTCCCATTCACCGTGTGGACGAGCAGGGTTGGGCAATATGCACAAAACCTTGGCGGGTTGCACAAAAACATTTGATTTGAAATGTAATGTGGTTACTCATAGGCTGTGCCTTCAACATGAAAGCAACGGCATGCTTTGTTTAAAAAGTGATTAGCGGGCTGCCGTCAATGCTTAGGTGCGCGTAGGCAACCTCCAAGAGTAAAAAGAAAAGAAAGAAAAAAAAAGGTATCAACAATGCATGCTGCATAGCCTTGATTCAAACACAGCAGCGCTTAGGAAGTTGAAAACAGAATTAAATGAGTTGCTATGTAATCATAGGGATAAATGTGAAGTACAGCAGGCATGCTCATGAACTGCTCAAATGGCAGGAAGCTCTGCTTTGGCAGGGGTCCTTGGGCCAGAATTGTAAAGTAAAAACTATTTCTACTGTCCCTAAACTTTGCGGTAATGGCTTTCTTTGTGTGGACAGTGAGCAGTATTGATGCAGAATGACTCAAATGGCCTAATGAGGGGATTGGGATGTTCAATAGTTGATGATGCAGAGTAATGAGAGTTCCTCAGTGCGTCATTAGATTACAAATCAGCAAAAGATCACCATGGAGATTATGTGCAAAATAAGAAGACCATGTGAAACAAATAACCAAGGACCTTGAACACAACTTCACATAGGAGACTTTACTTCTGACTGAACTTTTGACTGACAGTTTAGAGATGACGCAGTTATTTAGTAGTTTGAACTGTATTAATGGGATCAATCTGAGGGTAGTCTAGCTTTTTAATGTGAAGGACCAGTAAACTGACACAAATAACATAACGGATAAGATCTAATAGGATTTTTGCTTTTAGACCTTTTATTACAGAAAGCGTATGAAACCCATGACTAAAATAGTCATGCATTAAGTTTTTCTATTACTTACGGATGAAACTTTTACATTTTTGCTGGGACCTCTTGGAACATGTTCAAGGACATGTTCAAAACTGTGGACAAATGTCAGAAGTGTGGACCGGCGCTGTGTGGCGGGGCGCGGAGTAAGAGGAGAGAGAATAGAGGAGAGATCCCACACAGGCACGGCTTTACAGAAGAAATGGGTCATGTAACGCAAAATTAAACCATATCCATATAAACAGCATTGCAGCGGATGCAAGGACATTAGCACCGGTGCGTCCTAGAGGACCTAACAGCTAACAGACGCTACTAGCACCGGTCACTGCTGTTGTCTGAAAAACAACAGACGGGACAAAATGTTGCGTTTACTGGTAAACTGGTAAACCTTGAAACCAACGTATAACCGACTGCTATCTGTAGAGTTTTCCTCAAGCTACTCTGTCCTCTGGGACTGTCTACATCTAGAAACTAAGCTGCACGGGGTGCAGGGAACTACTCTGACTGGTTCATGAGCAGACGGTAGTAGCGGAAGATGGGCTTTGCAAAAAACCCGGAGCGTTCTATGAAATGACACTTTAAAAAAAATAATCGCTCGATCACGCAAATTTGATCGTGGGAAGTCCAAATCGTGATCGCGATTAAAATTCGATTAATTGTGCAGCCCTCAGCTGGAGGCAGCAAAAAAAAAGCTATAATATTTAGTTCAGGGTTGTTCAGGACAACCCCCCCCACCCCCCCATCTGTCGCTAGCAATGATAACGCAGTGATTAGTGATGATTCTCTGCCACCAATCAGCAGTCTGAGGTTTTCATGTCACATTTTGATAAACTGCAGAAGTCCTGTTCTTCTGACAACCACACATAAGTATTTTTTGCCATTAAATAAATTATAATATTAAATACTTGTCTCCTATATAATTGCATTGCATTTTTTTTTTAAATTACGTATTGACACTGATACCGTTGCTATTTTTAAGACCCTGTGGTATACCATATTACCGTCCATTTAGCAGGTACCAGGGACTCTTTTAGTAGTGGAAAACCAAAAAAGGCGATTAGAGGTGAGTCGAGAAGATACCATGCAGTGGAAAAATGTTATAAGTGGTAAAATTAAACATTGTATGGGCACAATTTCCTACCTCATCATATTCTTGTGAAATAAATTCAAACCCACTAGAAAAATCCTTGAAACAAACAGCCATTGTTAATGCGCATTTCTATGCATATGCTTGACCTGTGGGCTGACCAGTTTCGCATAGCACGCGCACGCACACACACAGTAAAATGATGCTCTGCTGTAATTGCGTCTGTGTGAGGATTGAGTGTTTGAGTTGGCCGAGGGGCCGAGAGCAGCAGACAGGCGGAGAGGGAGGGCTGCAGACAGAAGTGAGACAGTAAACTTATGCAAATAGAAGCTGAATTCATGTACCTGATATGGGCAAAAGAAACAAAAGCGTGAACTCTTGAACACAGAAAGAAGAAGAACCCCTCTGATGCTTCTGAATACTAAGTATGGTGCACACAAGGAGAAGAGCCACTGCCTTACCTGATACAACGTGCTGCTGGTAGTTATAGGAGCAGGGAATTGCACCGATTGGAAGAGAGGCTTTGGGATTCCCCGGCTGCGCTTCTTCATCATCCTCGCCAAAGTGGTGCACTTTCTCATACTTCTCCAAGTATCTGCGGAGGGAGGAAAAAAATACAATGAGCCAAGACTTGCTTGGTGTATATTTTGCTGTGAATTTGTGCTTTTGACTCTCCCCCCCCCCCCCCCCCCCCCCCCAGACTTGAGATTAGCAGTTTTTATTTATGCAGCAGCACATTTCCCTGTGAGCACAGAAGCCTTGAAGTTGATGTAGCGTTCTCTGTGGTATAGAGTACAAATGAATGTGTGTGAATGTTTATCTGATGAGCAGGTGGCACCTTGTACGGCAGCCCCGGCCACAGTGTATGAATGTGTGTGAATGGTGAATGTTTCCTGTAGATGTAAAAGCGCTTTGAGCAGTTGTTAAGACTGGAAAAGCGCTATATAAATACAGCACATTTACATTTGCTATATAAATGCAGCACATTTACATGAAACAAACAATAGCAGTAATGCTGGTTGGTTATAGCTAAGAATTGCTAAAAAATAATTTTTTAAAAATGCTGATAAATATAGTATGACTCATACCTGGAAGGATTACAGTGTATCATAAATGTTGATAACCAAGAGACAATAAACACAGGTGTGACTGGCATTTGCTTCCCTTTCTTAAATCCTTAGCCCTTGAGTCAGGGTGCTGTTTTTGAGCAAACTCTTTAAAGCTATAGTGCATAGCTTATGCCACCCCATGAGGAATTCTAAGTAGTAACAACACTGTGGGTGCATAAACATGATACAAGCCTTCCATGATCGCACACTACCCCCACCCCCCAACACACAGTTGCTAGTAGCCAAGGAGGATTTAATAAAAAAAAAACACCATGATGGACTCTGAAAATTATCCTCACTTGAGTTTCTGTGCGGGAAAGTTGCCGGACGCCACAATCTTCTGAACATAGCCATACTGAGAAATACAGAGAGAGTTGTGTAGGGCTGAAAGTCTTAATGAGCTTTGTGGCAACTGATTTGGCAATGGCTTAAATGTAAAAGACGTTCATTAATATAAAAAGGTTACGCACTAAAGCTTTAAATAGAAATGTATATTTGAATTGTGTGCCGTGCTCAGAAATCTCAAGAAAACAACTCAATTATAAAGAATGTTGTTATTTTCTTTCTGGAAAAATCCAGCATTGATATGAGAAACTCTTTCATTTTATAAATAATGTATTAACCCTTGTGTTGTCTTCCTGT
>NC_045755.1:2775939-2776186 GCF_008692095.1 Etheostoma spectabile
AAAATTGAAAATCAACACTTTTGTTGACGCTTTTTGATGATTTTCTTTTTCCTTTTCTTATGTTTATGTCCCTTTTTAACGCTTGATGTTTCTTGAGTTAGAAAAGTAGAAATAAGGAATTATTTAGACAAATTATTATTAAAATGTATGTTGATGGATAATCACAGACTGGACTATGTCAACTTTCACTCAATACTATTTCAAAACCACTGCAATTTGTTTTTTCAAATGCTATAAAATTAAATAA
>NC_045755.1:2776268-2777035 GCF_008692095.1 Etheostoma spectabile
AGAACATTGATGTAGGAAAACGGGTCACTTTGACACAAGGACAACATTAGGGTTAATAAAACTTTTTCACAGTACAAAAAAGTAGCTACTATGTTAGAGACAGAGAACATAACGTTAGACAAATAGGTTTATTTATTCAGAGATATTACATAATTATTTAGATCAGTTATTTAATTCAACATGTTTTTAACCAACTTCACCCTTCTTACTCCAATTGAAAAGCTACAGTATGGCAACATCTTCACATTTACAAAGCTGGATAAAAGCCATACAGTGCATCAGCTGTGTCATACAACCAGGATGTAAAAGATGACATGTTCCAACCAGGTTTAGAGGAGAACCAACCTGCTGTTAAAGCCAGACAGTGGCACAGCTTTCACATATTTTCAATAACGGGTGAAGTGGATCAGCTTTTCTATACAAAGTTATATCACAAGGGCTCTACACTCGAGCCGGACATATTGTCAAGGGGACAACAGGCCAACATTTCTTGAAGAATTTCTTGGCCTAACAGCTAAAAGAATTCAACGGATTCCACTGTGACCCAGTCAAACTAGAATCTGATGAATGAGTGCAACGTGAGCAGTGTAAGCCAGTGATTCCCAAAGTGCGAGCCAGAGAGGGGGGGGGGTCGCAAGTTGATTTCCAGAAATAAAACAAAAATCTAAAAACGATTAGAAATAGCATATGTTAACCAAGATTTTAACACAAGATAAAACTAGTGGCTACATTTTAAAAATACAACCAAGCAAATAAATAAAAAGGGA
>NC_045755.1:2777045-2783135 GCF_008692095.1 Etheostoma spectabile
AGCTCTTTTGATTTTTACGCCTATAGTGCGTGCACGGTTGCGCGCAATGTTTATATACGTTCATAGTGGGGGGGTCACAAGTCACTTGCACCGTTACTTTGGGGGTTGTGGGCTGAAAGATTTGGGAACCCCCGGTGTAAGCAACCATGGCTGAGAGACAAACAGCACCACCTATAGACACCCAAACATCCTCAACAGAGAATTGGAGGGAAAAGACTTCATAGTAGTGTGATTGTTGACTGCGTTGTTAGTTTATACAGAATGGAACGAATCGCAAAGGGATTAGAATGAAGAAACGTAAAAAATAAACCTCGACCTGATATGCCGGGGACGTGGTAGAGTGCGCTCTGGTGGATAAACTATGCAACACCAACGCTCATAACATGATTAACAGTCTGTTTTTATTTTTTTAAATATTAATTTATCGGAATCATTTGTCATTTTAAATGATTCTGATAAATGAATATTTATTTTTATAAATCAGCCATTATAAAATGGCGATACCCAATGTATATTGGCCAGCCGATGTATCGGTCAGGCTCTAATTAATACTGTCCTTCGCCAGTCTGCACGCCGACGCACTGGCCGCACTACAGGAGAAGTTGGAGAGGCATAGCTTTCTCCTCATCCAATTATGCTAATAAAGTAATGATTTAAAAAAAAACACAAACGCTTCATCAAGGGCCTGGTCCGAGGATAGTGGCGGGAAATATTGGCCCAGCCCGTTGGCCGGGTCAAGTTCGGGCTCGTGAAAGGCATTGCATTTATTGACCTTAAACAGTTAAACAAATCAGCAGTGAGAAATTTCCTGATTTTTTTTCCATTTTTTCAGAACAAGACAAAACAAGTTTTAAGTTTTCTTGCTAAAGTAATGTGCAAAATAATTATTTTTCTTGATTATTGTTTTTGTGATCATTAGGCACCCACATCAAAACCACCATCAAAATTTGATTAATAGCACGGCCCTACATGAAGCTACTAAGAGTTCAGTGTGCCCAGTGATGAAACAAATCCTTTTATTACTCTACACATTCAGTGTATATTACACAGTTCAAAAGTGTATTTTGAAAAATGCAATTTGATAAGTTTCCACAGTGAGCTTTCACCTCAATTTACTAGTAAAGGAGCGCAAGCTTGACAGAGCCCGGGGTAATCACTTCCACCCGGCCCATGGCGCTTTTCAATAGGGGTTGAGTAAAGCATGATCCACAAGAAAAGCTGAGTTAAGAATGAGCACTGCACAACATATGCAGGTCTTTTTATGACAAAGAGCTGACTAGCAAAATTAGTCAGTGGCATGACACATCAGAAAATGTATCTGGCGTCACACAAACAGTGTAGCTTGTCATACATTTCTATTCTAAAATCCCATTTTCCCAACAATCTGATCCATTTGCTATGTAAGTGAGGATTATTCTATACAGCAATATATCTCAGAGGAAGAGTTGACCTAAAACAACTACTTTGAATAGAAAAAAAGTGTAAAATCGGGGTGATTTTAATAACACCCCTTTTCATCTAAACAGCGTTGCAGCCTGTGGTAGAACCGAGTGAACTGTCTGCAACACCAACAGCTGGGAGCCAGCATCAAGCAAACAATTCCTCTGAATCTAAATCATTCTCACATTCTTGAGAAGTTTGCACTTGACTTGGGAGAAAATATTCTCATGGAGCATGCCAACTTCCGAATCAGGGGTTCTTGGATTTGATAACACACCCCGTTATAATGCGACAATGCAGACGAACAAAAACACACGCGTGCGGGCAAAATACCTCAGCAGTGATATTGTGGTGAACCCTGCCTGCGTAGCCGTGAGTCACTGAGCGAGCGCCTGTTACTGAATGAGGCCCCGCTTGTTCATCGTGGCCAAGGTAATCCCCCGTCCGCTGGCTGCCGGGCGACACGCTGGACTATAAATACACTCAGCCTTCATTTGTACAGAGAGTAAGAGTGAGTGAGACCGGGAGAGATAGGCACCAGTCCCGACTGCAGCGTCATCAACCGCTGTCTGGGCACAAGCAAGAAAAAGACGGGTGGGGGCTTGGGGAGGGGTTTAACTGCAGCTGCTAATGTCTGCACTTCCCCTTTTTCTTGTGGTTTTTTTAATCCATGCATGATGAGAAAAACATCAATCCCTCCCCAACTTGAGTGGCACGCAACTTCCAACCAACACAAACCACGAGGCTTTAGTATTATACTCTAGCAACTGTTTAGGGCAGAGGTGCCCAAATAATTTCATTCGAATGGGCAAAATGCATCTGGATGTGGAAGGCCACTGGCAAAGTTATAAATGTGGATGTTGGACCAAAATTCATTGCAGATAAAACTTAAGTATTTATTTTAATAGGGAAGTTTACCAGCACGGTCCTGTGCTCGACATTGTCTTAAAAAACTCCCAATAAGTCATTTTTAGCTGCACAAATTTCACAGTCATTACGGTTAAAATGTTACAGCGTTTTCAAAATAAGAAGAATAAGCATGAACATGTTAAATGCCATAACGGGCCAAAATAAAAAGGAGCATGGGCCAAACTTGGCGTACGGCCCGCAGCCTTGTTTTAGAGAAACGTGCACTATCACTGCCAATACTGAGACATGTTTTCCCTCCAAAATAATACAAGTGCAACGGGCGGGGAACTGAGGAACGTTGAGAAGTGATGAATAGACGTGCATTTGCAAACAGCCGCTGTGTTGTGTTATTTATGGTCATCTGGATCACACCAGTGCAGATCCTCCTGGCTGCGATTACCCTCAGCTGCCCAGATGCCCTCAGTGTGTCGTGTGTGGGAGTCCATTGCCCCCTGCTGGACCTGGACGCACACATGCAAACACACCCACCCAGTGACAATGTCTGGACAGAAATGTTTGCTTGGATTTAATGGAGCTGGCTCTCCGACAGACTGAGGAGGGTTTGCTTAAAGTCAATAATCGCAGGGCCATTTACTGAAGGCGGAGCCAATTGAGAACCTACTGTAACAGTTGGATTAGTTACAGCACAGACTACATGTTTCCTGACAGCAGACTTAAAGTCACACTAGTAGTAGGAAGCAAGCAAGTGGACAAGTTAGGGCTGCACAACATGAGGATAATATGCAATGTGCAATAACTTTAAATATCACGATAGGGATATTTCTGTCAGTTCTGCTGCTTTCAGTAATTTGCAAAAATACAAAAAAGGTCCCCAAATTTAAAAACAAGGAAATCACTTCCAACTAAAAATCATTTTTTAACAAATTTAACATTGCCACCACTAAAAAAACAACAACTGGAGGTTTACATTTTAAAGTGCAGTTTTCTACTGATTTCTTCTTTCAACAAACAAAAACATCCGTCAATCGCAATGTGTTGCAGCCATTTGCGATGTGCATATTGATATTGCGGTGTAAATAAAAAAAAAATATATTGTGCATGTATAACTCTTTACACAAAAAAAAAATCTTCTGAAACGTCAATGCCCGTATGCTGATATAAAGGTCAGCTCACAAAAAGATAAGCAATATCAAACACAATTTAACCCTTGTAAACACTGCAAGCACTTTCATTTCAGTAATCAGCCATGTTAATCTCGATGGCACTGTAGCTCAGGGGTGAGCAGCGTTTCCTGGGTTCAAACCAGTCTTTTTGCAGTGGAAGACACCGATGCACTTGTTTCCAGAACGCTGCCAACACAGGTGATCCATGTCAGGGACAAGATGTTTTCCTTTGACTAAGTTGGACTTGGTGTGATTGCTTCTTAGTGTTAAAGTAAGCCACCTGCTTGGAAATATAATACAGCTTGGACTATCCCTTTAACATCATGCAATTCTGGAAAAGGCTCCGTTTTCTTTGGAAGTGAATCCGATACCAATCCTGTTCATCAGTGTTCGTTTGAAATTACCACTGCTTGCCTCGTCATTAGGACTGTGTGTTCAGATGCGTCTTGACGGTTGATCCCTCCCATCTGCAGCTCCCGATTTCACCATTTCCTCGTATGGTGTCGTTCGTCCTAAATAGGTGCTTCTGTTAGCTGTGAGGCTCAATAAATACACTGGGTTGGACGATGTATCACATTATTTCAATGAATTAGATGTTTGGTTTTTATTGTCATGTGTGGAATGTCTACATCCCAGAAAATTGTTATGACAACGTGCTAAAAAGTTTATTTCCAGTCAAAACTGGTCTTGGATTTGAGCTACCTACATTGCTAGTCTTATGTCACGAGTAAAGCTGTAAACGGCAACGTGAATAGTAAGTGTTTCCGCTATATACATTTAGTAGCAGCGGTCTGCCGCAATTAAAAAATATTGCCGCCGCATCTACGTAAAAGACACACTGAAAAAAAGACTGCCACAATCCGCGCTTGTTGACGGGGTGTTGTCTCTTGTTACGACAGGACAGCGTTCAGATTCTACTTTATTCAGGCCGTACCTGCCATGTAGCAAGGTTGCACGTCTGGCTCAATGGATGTACACTGCTGGGATAGAGCCTGACATCCGGCACATGTCCCTCTTCTTCCGCTATCTATTTTTGCAAGGGCACCGTTGCTGGATGATTGATTGTAATTTATAGAAACACAAACAAGCCAAAGCTTTTCTTTTTCACCCCATCTTAGAATAGATAATCGACAATACCAGATTGCTAACACTAGCTAGCCAGTAGTCTTCAGATATCTACTATAACTGATTATTAAACCGAGCTCTAATTAGTTGAATCTGGCACTGACATTCCACAGCTGTGTGTGACAACCTGTAATTTTTTTTTTTAAATAGGCATAATGATTACAGCCCTGTAGGTGGTGCAGGTATTCTATTCCTAATTGTCCTAAAACATGTTATTTCACGTTTTAATTTTCCTGTATTTTGCATGAAAAAAATAAAACGATTGAATTGTGATATTATTTTCAGCCTAAATCACACAGTCCTACACTGGGTTCATCAAAATATGGGTAAACGACATTAGGGACAGTGAATCTAAAGAGGGATTTTTTTTGTGTATAAAATCTATTCACACTTCATCTTACATGACACTTTTTCCTTTTATTTGGGAAAGACTAATCACACAGAAAAAAATCCACTTATGTGTAAAATGCACTTAGCAAATAAATCAATTCAACTGAAGAGCTGTAGCCCACATTACACCCAGGGCAAACAGTTGTAACCATATCCGCTATCTAATGAAATGGTAAAGCCAGATTCTAGGTGCACCGTCAAGTACAAGGCCCCATCTGCTAGTTAGCAGGGAAACTGAGCGATGAAGATTAGGCTATCAGCGGTGGCCAACACTGCTGGAGGGCAGGTCAAATTACAGGCAGGCCAAAAAGACAAAGTGAGTCACTCAAAGGGCCCTCAGATATCTGAGATAGTAAGTTTGCTCTACCGCTCTTACTGTTATAAAAGTCTCTTATTATGCTGTATAGAAAGGCCGTCATCTGAGCATGTCTAAATTCTAAGCTGCAGCTCGGATGAGGAATACAAACACAACCAATGCACGCCAGATCAAAGGCCACTTCATCCAGATGTTTCAGATGAGCGGGAGAGTGTACCGCCACACACAGGAGGCAGACATGGACCAACAAGAATGATGGTACTCACAATAATCTCATAAGCAGGTGTGAAAATCAACAGCCGCCAAGCTGAAAAAGGCAACGAAATGTGTCTGTGGTGTGAGGCTGGCCAATAGGACACCAATGCCGGGGATTGTTCCAGTAGAAACAGTGATATGGCATGTTGTCTTTTAATTAATTAAATGACAAACTCAGGTGGGAATTGGCTTAAGTATGATCTGTAAATGAAGACATTACCTCCGCAGTTTGGCACCATCAGCTTCAAGTACTTCTTTAGCACAAAAATAGTTAAGTAGACACATTAATAGATATGGTGGGTAAATTGGATTCATTTCCAATGCCAGCAACACATTTTCAGCGATAACCTGATCCAAACTTTGTATCTCTACACAATCTAACTAGACTAAATGAATGATATGCCTTTGTATCAAATGTGCTACTGGTGGGCTCTCTGTGCATTTGAACTAGTGATAGACCAATTTTATCGGCCGGCCGATACGCGGCTGTTGCGTTAGCCGATAGTTTTTCCCGGCAATATATACAGACAG
>NC_045755.1:2783145-2785193 GCF_008692095.1 Etheostoma spectabile
CGGCAGCTCTGTGTTGCTGCAGACGCTGCAGTTCACGTGCAGACCGTGCACTGTCCCCCCACCACTAGCACCATGGAAGTCTTGAATTACAAATCAAGCACTTATTTCAATGGCTATTTTTCAGGCTTTTTGTTTTCTTAAATGATTTAAATGTGTTGCCAAAGGACATTTAGTGAAACCTGATTAAATCTGTCTTATAATATGTCAGCAAGCAATGCATCATCAAGGCTGAGTTGTAGATGTTTATGAAAGCTTTTTAGCCTTGCACAGTTAACCATATGCAGTGCACCCATCCATATGATGCACATTGCACATACAATTTGGGTGACATAAATGTAAGATGATTGCAGAAGTGACACAGAAGTGATCTGTGTTTATTTTTTTTAAATAGAGCAGATTCTGAAAACAAATCCAGAGTGGCAGGGTTGAAGTTTTATGATGTAAATTGAGGGAGCAGAAGCAGTATCGACTCAAGAAAATCGGCCGCCCGTATCGGTCATCGGGAAAAAATTTCAAATTGGCATCGGCACTAAAAAAAGAAAAAATCCCCATCGGTCGATCACTAATTTGATCTGCTGTTTCTCTACAGTCAAATAACTTAAGGAGTTTCTCAGTCGTTGGTTCAGAAACCCACGTGGCATTGCGTGTGACATGCAGTCAGGGTCACAGAAGATCTTTAAGATTGATAGAATTATATTTTCATAGCTTTTAATAAATATAATCCACCTGCAGCTGGCTGCAATAGAGGGAAAATAGTCAAATACTGTCTAATTGCTGTGGGTCATGAGAATTTTGGGACCTTAAAGTGGAGTTAAGAAATAAATATGGGGCAACTAGTCTGGCATTAGCAGAGGACTGAGATCCAAAAAGTGAAAAAATTCAAAATGAGTAAACCTGCGAATTTGATTGCACCTGCTGCTCTACACCACAAACAGTTAAGGTTAACAGATGAAAGTGTGATATAATAGTTTTGCTGTAGAGGAAGCAGTGTGTTCATCTCTGAAAAAGACAGATTACTTGGCAGCATTTTCAGCACAAAAAGACATAGTTAAGGAGATGTTTTCCTATTCTATAATCACTGAGGACAGTTAAAACAGTCCTAGGCAGCAGAGATAGAAGCCAAACTTATTCTCATATTACAGCGTGGGGTTAAAAAGGTGAAATCTGATCAGCACTGTAGTATTGCAACACAACACTGATGAATCAAAATACCTTTAATAGATCACTGCTACATGTGCTCAAATCAAGGCTCACTTTGAAAATTCAATCTGGATGAAATGTCATACAACATGAAACGATATCACAGAGCAACACTCTCCCTATTGAGATGGTTGAACAAGGCCAAAAAACTGTTTCTTCTTCTTCTTCTTATAGATTTCCAAACATGTGTATAAACCACGTCAAGACAATAGATGATTTGAACATTTGAGCTAACAGAGAATTAAGTAAGCGGTGTCTCGATGTCAGTGCCTCCTGGGCCTGATTTCCTCCCAGCGCCAATTCAGTGGAGAGGGCAAACAAAGGTTGAGCCAGGGTATCTGTCACCTGACTTGGCTTCTGTGTTCAGTGTGCTGCAGTTTGGAGAAAAAAAATCAAAGACTATAGCCACATTAGATTTCAAAACACCTTCTCATTCACTCTCAAACTACGACGTGCGCCTGGAAAAACCAGATGCCGTTGGAATAAAAAATAAAATAAAAAATGTGGATTCTGTTGCACCATGAGGGTTGCGCAATCACAACAATCATATGACACTACTAATGAGAGAGGAAAACCATGGAGATGTGAAATGGTATTGACTGAGAATCATCGAAATTAGTGTAGCCACAAGAAAACTGGAAGCAGCCGCTAGAAACCCTAACCTAATCCACTGAAACAGAGATCAGAGTAGAGCTGGGCAATAAATCGATTATATCGACATAGTGGTATGAGACTTTATATCATCTTAGATTCCTCTTGTAGCCAAGAGGAGTGGGATTGGTCATGGTTAGGGTAAGAATGGCAGGGCGAGCCAATCAGGGATGAGTCTTCTCCTACCATCCTGCAAA
>NC_045755.1:2785203-2785911 GCF_008692095.1 Etheostoma spectabile
AAACGTGCGTCCAGGAAACAGTCAGCTGTTAACTCCTGGGCAGTTCAGGGCTTGCGTTTCATTTTTTGAACCTTAGTGTTTTAAAACTTTACCGATATTTACCAATGTCAATATCTCTGTATCGAAAACACATTTTTATGATAATCAAAAGTACTATTTTCCAAGACGTTTTTTTCTCTTTTTTTTAACTTTTGGAATTTATTTTCAGAAATGACTGAAATTGGGCACCATGTAAAAATACTCAGATTTTCAGAAGAAATAATAGTTAAAATAAAAATATGTTTTCATAAAAGGATACAAGTGTGTCCTGAATTCACACTGTGAATAAACTCAATAAAAGTCTAACTCACTTGAGACCAAGTCACTGTATTCTGTGAACATTGTACAACAGTTTAAAACATGAAAGTATAGTAGAGGGCCTTAAATGGCCAAAGCCAAATAAAATGGGAAAATGGAGCCGGAACAAACTGGACTAAACAGACACTGGCTTTTGCAGTCTTTTGAACTGTAAGTACAGTAACTCAAGTACTTTAGGGTTAGTCCTTCACTAGCCACACTACATGGAGCTGACAGAAAACAAACAAGCCGAATCAGTGATCGCACAATGGAGCTTCTGCTGCTGCTATTTTACTGTAAAAGGCACAAAACATAATTAGGTCTGTTTCCATATAGTTACGTAGTCACTAATATGGTCAGAAACACTACAGT
>NC_045755.1:2785921-2788170 GCF_008692095.1 Etheostoma spectabile
ACCTATTTTGAGAGGGAAATAAACTACAATTTTCAGCTCTCTGGGGAACATTCACCAGACCAGCGGGCGTTCGTTGGATTGTTGTCTGCCGTGGCATTCGAGGAGGTCGGGGAGGAAGTAGAAAAAGAGCCGCTAGCCTGGGTAATGAAAGTACCACACCGATCGCAACTACAAAGACTCCTACTCACCAGCGCCAGATAGATCCCACACAAAATGGATAAATGTGTTACAAATAAACTCAAGGAACTGCTTTGTGAGGATTATTACCGTAACACACTCACTCATCCCAGGTGGCAGCTAGCAGCTCACAGGGTAGGTGAATTTAAACAATGTCTTTGATCCTGTTGTTGTGTAAGGTCCATGTTGCACAGACATTTTAATTGCATTTTTTTGTCTATTAAGAGGCACAAATGCACTCTTTAGATTATGCCCCCCCTAATTGCCATTTTACCTAACTGGGAGTTAAGGGCATTTTGCTAGCACCCATTCGGCTCGTTTTTTTTCTATTGGCAGGTCTCGAATAGTATTAGTTATCAAGATTACCGTAAAAATTGGCCAGCGTTTAATTTAATTCGCATCATTCCGAAAAAATAGCCAGGCCTACCTGTATGCAAGCCAGAAAATTGTTGGGCATGTAACACGGCTCGTCTCGTGTAAATGTATGTGCTACTACAAAAACAAACATCCCCGCCGCCACAATCACAGATTCTTTTTGTTATTATTGTTATTTTGGATTTCAGCAATGTAGATTTAATTTAAGCGTATTACTGCCCTTGACAGGTCAGATTTAGATCTAAATTCTCACAAACACACTCACATCTAAGCCTACACGCGCGTCAAATACACAGGAATGATTCACATGGGCCCTATTTTGACATCGGCACGATACCGATGTGTAAAAAAAATTTACCACATGGGCTTGTATTATATTGGCAGCCGTTGTATTGTGCACCACTAACCTTGCATTTAAAATGTATATATTTTTGCTTCAATCTTATTGATGATGAAGTGTGCCAAAAATAGAGCTGCTTTTCAACTATTCCCTTAATGCGTCAGTGTGACTTGATGCCAACACTATGATCCAGAGTGTGAATCCTTCCTCCCCTGAAAGTTGAAGTGAAATCAGTGGCATTGGTATGACTGGTGTCCAAGGAGCGCTTCAACAAGTTGAAAACAAGCTGGAAAAATGTTTCTGGCACGCGTCGCTCACTTATTACCGAGCGACATTCAGATATCAAATAGACGGCAGCAGGAGCTGGCACGGATCTTACAGTGCTGCTTATTACTCTGCTCTGAGTGGGAGGTGATGACCAGAGAGACACATGATCATCCAATTCATTCAGACAGGGAAACTTGGTCAACAGACACACTGCCCTGTATCAGAAAAGTCACAAGTTTGATCCCTGCAGCAACGGGGTATCCTTAAGTCCTACCTGCTAACTCATTTTAATAAGGGCGGAACTTAGCAGTTGTGGTTTCCGCTCGCAGCCATCTTTGCCAGTCAAAACGAATGGATTTTCGAATGCAAATGAACCAACTCCATAGGAGGAAAGGTTTTTCTTATATGGAGGCTCCTTTTTCAACTACAAGATCAATATTGTTTTCTCCAACGACAAAAATAATCCACGCATTTATATGGAACTAAGCTTTAGGAGCTTTTATCTTTACTCTTCTCCCTCGACAATTTTTGACTGACGAGATGGACGGCGACCGGAAAAACCAATCGCTACAGTGAGTTAACTTCATTTAGAAAACTGTGTACACAAACAATGTTCTCAATGCTGGAGTTCATGTGTAGAGCGTGTGGTGATACTTGGAGCAAAGTGTCATGTTGTGTCGAGCCTTCTTAGTGTTTTAAAAGTAGTGATTTTGATGCTATCATAGTAGTGCCCCTAACACTCCCATTCAAAAGGCTGTTTGACCGGTAAAAAAACTGTAAGTCTTAAAAGTGGTGCTTCCGCCCAAAATATGCTTTTAAATGAAAGTTTGACTCAGGTACATTCCCAAAAATACCCTAGGTTGCATTTTGGCACAAGTTACACTTTAAGAAGAGGTTCTACGAATTGTATTTTGTAACTTAATAACTAGTTATTACACCACCTATATCCACAACGGTCCACTTCCAGGATTGTTCAGGTGCCGCCGGAAATTCAACCGGATGTCACTCTTTTCGGCCAGATGTTAGTCACCTTCCTCTTTCTTTGTTGTAAGTCTAACCTCTGGTGGATTTCTGAGGACTATGGTTAACT
>NC_045755.1:2788180-2816683 GCF_008692095.1 Etheostoma spectabile
CTCAGATCTTTGCAGGGTAAATCCAGACAGCCAACTAGACTATCTGTTCAACCTGAGTTTTCTGTTGCACACCAAAAACAACTTTTAAATGTACACATGTTCCACCAAAACAAGTTCCTTTCCAAGGCTATTTTAAAGAAGCACCTTGGCTCAAACTGCCGCTTAGAGCCGCCCTAGACGATTGGGATTGTGAATATGACCTTTCATCCAAACCGTGCAGCCCTGATTTAATTCACTTGGGTTAAATAAACACGCATCAGGAATAGTCACCGGAGCTGTCAACTTAAAGTCGGGCTTGTTAAAAGGCCATATACCAAAAACTGAGCCACATTACAATCGTTTCAAATGTTACTTGATACTGCTTTTAACATATCTAATCATCACCTACAAAACACACATCTAGAGATTACGTCAATTGTACAAAAGGCTTGAAAATTGCGCACACAAAGCTTAAAAATGCCCAGTTACAGATTGTCATTCGACTGGATAATCAAGGTTGACACATGATATTAGCAAACATCCACGCAGCTTATGCCTCCTTGAGCAAGTTACTGAATTTGAACCACCTACGGCTATGAACTCAGACCTCCTCGAATCACGTCAAAAGTAAAGATTTCCCCCCCACAGTGATCACATTATTAGCCTGCTTATGCATAGACAAACTGGACGTGGAAAAAAGCCCAATTTCTCTAAACATGCTTTGTCAGCACAAAAAGCAGCAAGAGGGGTGTGAGGCAGGTTTCTTTTTTATCAGCCTTAAAGTTGAGGCAAGACAAGTCCAGCTGCCTGCTGCCTCTGACATGCACTATGCTGAACTGCCTTAGATAAACTCCACCAAGTAGTTCCAGCAGCTGTCTCGACACAAGGATGATATTCGGCATATCCGTTGACTCAGCTGTCAGGCCTCCCTTGCTCATCCACCTTCAAAAATATTTGCATAGGTAATAATTACAGTTACTAGTAGCTGTTCTGAGGAACACAAGTGAAAATGTTCAGGGGGGAATAATGAATTCTTCGAAGAAGAAAAAAAACATTATGTTAATGGTTCCAAATCATGTTCTGCTCTGTCTTGTCATCTGCAGAACAAGATATTTATAAACCACTTTCTGACATAAGATAATAGATAGGTTAGCTGGCCCAAACTGTGTCCTACTATAAAGTTGTGTAGAGACTCAACAGAGCACATCATCAGTTGACTTCAGTTCTTTGGGATCACTCAAAACTAAGCCCTACGTTCACACAAAAATCTGACCACAGGAACTCAACACCTTTGCTCTATAGCTACTTCTTCCAATCAAAGAACAGACCTAAGCAACTGTCTTGTCAGCCGTCTGGTATTCTGTTATTTAAAAATGTGGTGGGTAAACAGTTTGTGGCCATTGTGGTACTCAGAAAGACCTCGACCAACTTCAGAGGCACTCCACGCCAACATGTGCCTGAGTTGTTTTGCCCCTGCAGCCAACGCTGATGTTTATCTGTGAACTTTTGAGGAGCAACAAGTTTCATTGGATGTGTACAGTTAGTAATCAAAATCACTACCACATTTTCAGCAGCTTGCACCAAAAGCCAACTTTAGTAAAAAAAAAAAAATATTAAAAAAAATAGTTTTAAATGCACAGTTAATGACTGCTACTTCTGATGCCAACCAGTGACCTGCAGTTGCCTGTAACATATCCATGAGAGGCTACAAGTGTTTCTCTGCTACAGAGATGTAATCCCCTGCAGGCAGGTGCTAGTGATGGAAACAATCGTTGCATGAGGTAAGAGGGGGGGAGAAGAAAAGGAGTACAGAGAAAGCAGCAGCAACGCCAAAACCACAAATGCCAGCTTTTAAGAGCTGCATTTCCACCAGACTCCCATCACTGGCAGCTGACTGTGTTCAGACTTGGAGGCTAAAATATAGACACGTTACACAGCACCCAGAGCTGCTCAATCATTAGTGCTGTATCAAACCCAAGCGCCCTGTGGCTACACCATTTTCAGAAAGGAATATCGACATTAGTGTATGGTTTAGGGTCATTACAGACAAAATGCACCTGTGAGTGTTCTCCCCAACTATGTTCCAGACTTAACAAAATGCAGAATAGACATTTTGACAACATATTCTCTCTTTTTATTATAAAAGACATGTGTTCTTTTCTTGTGTGGAAGAAGCGAATATATATATATATATACACATACATTCACTATGTTGTGACAAATGTACACAATACAGACCTTGCTCTGCATGTCAAAATATTGTATGGCGCTGCTTCCTAGTAGAGGGGAGTGGAGAGGCTAGATCCTGCTGACTGCATATTCACATTTGTAAACACTTCCCACATGCTACCTGAGAGAGCCATGCTACTTACCGAAGGTAGTACTGTTTTAAAGCAAATGCAGCGTTGGAACAACTCCTTGGAAAGTTAAACTCGTCTCCAAGTTCAGTCCATTGGTTTTTGTCAGAGACCTAAAAGGAGGAAATTAGTTCGTTACGAGATTAAAAAAAAGCACTTGCAACAAACAAAAAGAGCGGTTACACTGCTACCATCTGGTCTGCTACAGCCCCCCAAACACCACCACCAGTGAGGCCATATCACAATCATTAATCAATAACTTTCTCAAACTGCTGAAAATATTTTTTTTCTAAATACTGGGAAATGTGAAATCATCCAGCAGTACATTTAGTATTTTAGCATTTATTTAGCTATTAACGTGTTTCTTATCCGAACATATTTACATTTGACACAGCAGTTAAGTACAACTGGCTGACTCCCTTTAGGATAGTATCGTCAATGTTGAGGCTAGTTAGCACTGTAGCTAACAAGCTAACTTGACTTTTCAATATTTGGCGTTAAAAGCTAACGAGGCTAAACTCCGACGAACTGTCTCCACCAAACGCAAATGATTTAGCTTGCGGCGACCCGTTTGATTCTGGAGTATGTTTTGGTGCCGTTTGGTGTATTCACTACATGGGCCTGTGAGGCCTACATTTTGTCATCAGCCATGAAGCCGAAGAAAGATGGCTATGGCGAGAAAGAGAACTGAAGCTTCCCCTGGGTAAAAACTACCGGTTAAAGCCCGGGCGAAACGCTGTGCCCTAAGCGGTGTTTCCCGAGGCCGGGCTCCGTACCGATAATCGATGTTAAACGTGCCCGCTAATTTTGAGTCGCTCCAACTGCACTCTGACTCCGAGCTGTTACACTCTCAATTCAAACCACACAACAACACAAGCCACCACATTGCATAGAGATACATGGCAAACTAGCACAAGGCCAACACCGACCAACTAACGTTTTTGTAGAGGGTTATACTTGTCCCGGGGTACCCACACGGAGTTGTACAGTGGTCCACCGAGCAGTCAACAGACAGCAGAGTGTGGAGAAATCCACTTTTAGTTCCCACTCACCTTAGCAAATCCACCTAAAGAGACGACTCTGATATAGAGAGCATTAAGGTCCAGCTCTTTCCCACCCACGATAGGAATCTTCCTGAAAGGCGATCTAAGGGAATAACACAAGAAATAAATGCACATAGGTTTAAATAGCAGTTTTGGTTAACTCACAGACACATGCAATCAGGATTTAAAGTTATATTTCTTGTCAATAAAGACGCCCCAATCTCACCCTCTGCTTTGGTGAAATTGCCGCAGCTCGTCCAGGAAAGCCTGTCCTTTCCTTCGCTGATCTAGTAGATTTTTCCCCGTCGAATTTGCCATTGTTTTTGCATGCAAAAACGGTTAAACCCCACTTCAGTCGCTTCTTAAGACACCAAGGATCCCATACTCCGCCGGCGCTCAGTCATTCGCGAAGCTGAGTGTTTAAAAAGTTAAAGAAATAGCTGATAGCAAGAAGAGCGGCAGCTCGCTAATAAAGACTGATGCACACAGAAAGCAAGCCCGTTTCAACCCCGGACTAAGTTCCAACGAACAGTCAGAAATACAAACGATTTACCGGCAGATTAGAAACGCCATGGCAGAATGTGTAGAATTAATGCTTTTGGTCGCGGTTGTATTCGTTTGGAGTGGTTTGACAGTGTGTTACGGACGCAGCTCCGAGGCTATCGCACACACTGTAGAGCGGCAGAGGATCAGTTCTCAGACAAAAAGATGTATGTGAAGGCCGCGGAGCCCAGCCTGCCATGCGTGCAGCGCCCTCTGCGGCCACAGGCGGCAGTGCACCGTCCAGGCAGAGCGGGTGCTTGAACAATAGAGACTGTTTTCTTTTTTAGGGACCGTCTGACAACTCGTTTCTCTGTTAGGAAAACGGGTCAGGAGGTACTTGGAAATGTCCCGTGGGGGGAGGGGATAGCACTAATTAACATAGCTTCGTTGTTATCCCAACCAGGCGTGTAATAGAGGGCAACCCTACATTTTAATGACAAAATACTATTTTTCCAACCTGACATTGTATATTTATAACTGGCTGCAAACTGAATATCTTACCTCAATGATGGTATTCTCATTGGGAAAGAAAAAACTACGGTCAACCTGTAACAATTTCCAAGTACCACAGCAATATTTCAAAATACAATGCAGCCATTTAAGTCCAATACTGCAGGAAATCATGTAGTCTGTTAACATGTTTGTACACTAGCACAAAATAAGGTGTAGGGATACAAATTCCATTTCACAAAGAAATACTTCCTTCCTATATTTAAGAGGGAAACAACTAATATTTCTATGAATTACATGCATCACTATTGTTTACTGGTGCTTTTTATGAAGGTTCATTTACATACGTTTTACCACTACACCGACATGTTTTGACATTCAAGTACGTCTACTTTTTGAAAATATTTTTTTTCTTGCATATGTGGTCATGTTTGTGTGTCTGTTTTTTGTTTCAAAAATTATTTTGACATCTTTTGTCTCATGTCATCTTGAACAATACAAATTGATCAATACAATGCAACTTGGGTAGGAACTCTTAATTGAAAACTTGACACATTGATTGATGTTATATGATCAGCATATAGGATAGTTTGACATAAAGTGCCACTTATGTTGCCATCTCGTTGATTTTGAGAATTTCGGGCAATAACTGGGTGTATTATTATGTCAAGTTAAAATGTATACTTCCATTACACATTGTGACCACTATCTGGTAAAACATCTATTTGTAATGGTGCTAGTTGTCAATTTTTTGGTGCTTCACATATGGTCACCACATTTGTTTTTCACTGTGCAATTTGTTGTTCCTGGGAAGCTGCCCCTATCCCTTGCTGACCACTTCAAAACGACTTTTATCTCACAGGATGGTTGGAAATTACTCCTGATCCCTTCTCCCTGTGACTGCCAAGTGAATATCTTCTTGATGGGGTTACATTCAACCATTACACGCACCCCTTTGCTCAATGAAAAACCTGTCACAAAATGGCGGAGACGTACGTTAGCAGACCCCATTTTGAGGAATTGACACTAGACAGCGGAAAAGTGCGTGTCCTTGCGTGTGGTTTTCAAAAATGTGATATTTTTTGCTAACGAAATGCGGCACACCCGAGTTCACCTCACGTCTGTTTGGATTCCCGTCAACCGAATTCTGGGCTAACGAGTCGGTCGTGCGCTAGCTTGTGAGCTTAACAAGCGTTAGCTAACTTTTTGCAGTTTATAGTAATCCAATTATCCACTACCATATTACGTTAAAACATGATCTACTATTTGTGTCGTTGTTAATAACGTTACCCCTCTATTAAGTACGTTTTTGTTCTAGGTGTGCTAGCTAGCTAGCTAGCCAGCTAGGCGAATCGTTTGGGTGCTAGCTGTACATTAGCGTGTCAGATTCCAGTCCCTTATTAACGCTGCTAATATTGCTAAGTAGGTTACCTCCGGATGCTAGAAACTCCCAGTGCAAATACACGTTTGCCGTTGTCATCTTTTAGCTACCTGTAGCTAGTTTAAACGCTGAGCAGTTTTCACCACATAATTAATATTTGCCAAACTAATTTAACGTCAGGTTGTTATAATCGTTTAAGGCACGCGGGCGTTGTACCTAGCTAACAGGGTGGTTGACCGCAGTACATGCGTAGCTTCGCTTTGCATTTCTAGTTGATAGCTTTTCAGCTTTTAACAGTCCATGTTATTAGTAATGCTGGGACCTCTCGCAAGTCAGGAAAACAAATTAATTACTCTGCATTTTGGCCTCTATTCTATCTCTGTATCGGTGTAGCTACTGTATACAGTGCATGGGTTGGAAAATGGCGTGCTAAAGGCGAACCCCATTTTTGTATTTGCGAACCAGAGACTTTACCGTTTAGACTGACAAGTTCCCAAATACTTTATTATATTATCAAACAGAGAACGTTAATTAATTTCGAGTTATCTCACTTGTTTGTTTTATCATAATGTTGTAAAAGACAGCTTCTCATCTAACTTCCTCTAACGTTAGTGTAGTATGATTTGCAATGTTTAAGTTACAAATTGCATTTCATACTACACTGACGTTACATTATTCCAACTAGGACTCTATTGCATTAGTGGTTAAATAGAACACATTGATTTAATTAATGTTGAGTAAGTAACTCAAAAAAAATAAATAAACATATATAAAATATGTTAAAATAAACACTGCGGTTTTGTGAATGCTTTGGTAGAAAATGGCCTACTTACTCTGATGCATAGCAGGCATGAGGGACACTTATCAAAGGGATTATCAAATTATTTGAGCTGCCATTCAGGTTTGCATCAAATGTGTGATGATCTTGATACAGATTGATATTCAGTGTAGTAATTATATATATATATATATATATATATATATATATATATATATATATATATATATATCAAGTATAAATGAACAATGAAATATCTGCTGTGATGCACTTTGTATATTAATTAGACTACATTTGTAGGGTCTTGCATTATAAACTTTTTTGGCATCCTAGATTACCTATCAAAACATTTAATTTAATTCCAGCCAGTAAATTCAAATTTATTGACATATTGTAAGGATATTCAGGATGGATCAACTGCAATATCAATAGGACTGTCCAAGACGAAATACATTCTTAGTCAAGTAACACTAATTGGATTTTGTTGGCTAATCGATGATTTGATTTAATTAACATATCTGTAAAGCTGAATTTCTCCAAAATGAATCATGCAAGAGCACAACTTTAAATTTTGTGTTTACCCTAATATCAACATGTTGAAATGATGATGCCTACAGCAAAACCTTTGGTCTATGAAAATGGGTACAACACAGTGAAGATACTGCACATCAAGCATGATATGGCAGTTATGTCATAGGGCATAAGATGTAAATTGTCGTGAGCGATTCAATTCCCATATGAGATTTCAAGTGTTTTCAGCTGCCTTCATTTATGGCAGTCTGACCAGTCATATGGACTGTGGAAATGATTAAATAGATATTAAATTAATTATTAAAGAAATGAATATAGGGAATTGGAAATGAAAAGGTGTATGACCTGACTTTAAGCAAATTGCCATTTTGTAAATATCAGAGGTTTTCACAGACATTATTCAATCAGAATCAGAAAAAGATTTATTGCCAAATTAGTAATACATGTCATTTTCCTTGGTTGTTGGTGCATACATAAACAAACATATTGAACATTAATATGAAACTAACAAATACAGAAACAAGTATATACACAATTCACTTATTTTTAAAAGAACATATGTTAAAGCATTTTGACAGTCATCAAACTACATTATGAACTAATGCCATAAGGTCCGCATTAAGGCAAATGTAGGCTTAAAATCTGTGAACATAAAGCAGCTTGAACTTTGACGTCTTTGCAGGAATCCATTTAAACTGCATTTAAAAAGTGATGAACGGTGTGCAGTGACTGTAAATGTGCACTTGAAAACTGCACGGTCAGTTATGCCATCACACAGAGGTCTTCATCCGATGTGACAGCCAGGCCTCTTATGGCATATGGCGCAAATGGGGCCAGTAAATCTCAAACTGCCCCCATACATCCAGACAAAAGATCCCAGTTTGCGTGTAACGTCCTTACACCTCCCTGCACCCCTGCAGCTTTCTCAAATGAGGTTTATGTCTCTGAAAGTAATAACTGATGTGGAGTCATTTGGTGGAAATTGGCTCCATCTTCTGGCAGCTATGCACTGTCTAAATGATGGGATGGGTTCACCTCATTGCATTAGGAACATATTGTACTTGGAAGAGATCAGTTGAGAGATTTTGAACTGGATACAGTCACAGTTGGAGCATGATGCATGCTGGGAGATTAGGGGAGGCAGCAGTGGGTGGTAGTGAGGGATCCTAATAATAGAGCAGGAAGTTATGCAGGAAAGTTCACTTGATAATGTCATTTTAAAAGTTGTTTTGGGATTGGAACTTTTTTAGTATTTTGAAGTCAGTATAATATTTGCCTAAGATTGCTGTGGATTGGATACTAATACAATGAAAAAAATAAAGTTTGCTGCCCGTTAATTCTATATAATGTTTATTTTCATAGGAAAAAGTATGGACCATTAACCAATGAATACCACAGCATTTGTAAGCTTGTTTGCAGTGCCCATCCTTTATACCAAAGAATAGAGAGAGCAAAATGAAGTTGCCTCTTCATAAACGTTATGGGAGCTGAATATTTAAAATCGCATCAGCAACCAACCAAATAGTTGCTATTGTTGCTAGGTTGTAATGAGACACAAATTTAAACAATAAATGCCACAGAATAATGACAACATGCATTATATTCCTTATCCCAAATTGATAGATTATAGTAAAAAAAAATGCATTATCACAGTTTGTTCTACTATTCCCATAGCATACAGATGTCTTTTGTAAAATAACACATTAACTTAACAAGGCAGTTTTAACGCCATTAAAAACTTGTGAGGTGTTGTTTGCTATTAGGGGGTCGTACAGTCTTCTATTCTTCATAGCTTATTGTCCAGCAAAGTCGGAACTAGTTTTTAACTGCCACAAACATTACCAATCCAGTGTATGCAAGTCAGTGTGATCCAGTGGCTCCTATCTCTGTTACAACATACCTATGTTCACTGTAAATGGAATAATCTTTAAAGATGCCAAGACAAAAGTTATAACACAGATAAAGTAGTGCACAGAGTTTGTTATTGCATCAAGCATGTGGCTACGTACTCATACACAGTCTACCTGCCCCTAACAAAAACAGACTACAACTATATACTGTATATATATATATATATATATATATATATATATATATATATATAAAAACTTAAACTAAACTAAAACTAGCAAACACACCTTGAAAACTAAAACTAAACTAGAATAAAATATAAAACTCCAAACTAAACTAATTGAATTGAAAAATTATTTTAACCTTACTTCCAATAAACAAACAAATAAATAAATGGACTAGGATCAATAAAAAGTATATAAAAAAAACTACTTTAAAAGGTTGCAACCAGTATGTTGGTAAGGTATAAGCCAAAGGTGAATGAGACAAACGTAAGATTGTTTAGCTGTAATTCAATTCAATTTCATTTGTAGTATCAAAGCAGAACAACAGTTATCTCGAGACACTTTACAGATAGAGTAGGTCTAGACCACACTCTATAATTGATAAAGTCCCAACAGTTCTAGCAATTCCCCCAAGAGCACACACACATGGTGCGACAATGTGACCATGAGCATGTAAGCACATGGATGTACCAAAATCCTTTTTAATAAAGTGCTCCTGCCCTCCAGCCATCATTTATTTTTGTTATTTAAAAAAAAAAAGGATTTCAAGTAGGGATTGTCCTACTGTGATGTGTCAAAATGTCTTCTGTGTGTGTTTGTCCATTTCCATCACTAGGTGGCAGTTGTGTTTAAAGGTGGGGAGCTCATCATCACATCAGAGCTGAGGTGTTGCAGCTGATGAAATATGTCAACTCTTCTTTTTTTTTTTTTATCCACACTGGCCTGTTACCAGGGGGCGATTCTAGGATCAGACCTATGGGAGGTCTCTGCACCTAATGTGAATGTGACACAGATAACCCTAACCCTCCTAATACAATGTTCTAACACTCAGCAATTTTAGTTGCTTACATTTCAATTTGAGTTCTAATCTGCACCATGAAATGACCAACTTCTTCTCTGGGGACTACCAGCGTTAAACTTCGCAACCGTCTCCTGCTCTCCCTCTGACAACCTCCTCCGATTGGCCAAAACTAAGTTTCTGTTAATGGTCACTGTTTTCGTCTGTCACTAACACACAACTTCACAAACTCTCATTTAAACTCTAATATTGTTTTTTGTTTTTTAAAGTAGGGCTGGGATGAAATTTTAGGGGGGCTTGAGTCCCCCTAAAAAGGGTCTAAAATTGGCCATAACTTTTCCACTATCCCCTTCCAATTTTTTTTTTTGCATGTAGTCTAGGGTTGCACAATTTGACAAAATGCTAAATTGCGATTATGAATTTCGCGATAGTGATATTCACAAGTTTTATTTCAACGAACTTTCATATTGGACTGGTAGAACATGAATAATTAATAATTATTAAATAAGGACCATGTCTACAGAACAGGACATGTTTTACTGGTTGGACAGTATAAAATAAATAAAGATAACAGGACACAACTTTTTTTTTTTCTCTTCTCTGATTTGTTCCATTTTGTTGTCGATCTATTTCTTCACTTCCTCTGTCACTCTGTTGAAATATGCACACAAGTGGTACGCTGCAAAGATCACTAAATGGAAGCTATATGAAATGTGCTTGTATTTGTTGTATATAAGTGCTTGTATGAATGTAATGTTCTTTCACCTGGTGTATTTGTAAGTTGTCTTCACCGAAAGCCTATTAACAACAGGCAAAGGGACTACAACTATTGTTTTAGCTAACTGGGGTTAATTTACATTATTCTTTTCCTAAAGAATGTTATTTAATGTACACTGTCCTTTTTTTTAAAATTAAGAATTAAGAGCTTATTCACCAACCTGCTGTCCTAATTGTCCACTACTACAAAGTTCAAAGTGTGTATTTATCTTTGTGTAATGGAAGTTATGTTAAAGAAAAGAAAATACTGTGCTTTTAGAGTTTATGCCACAGGAAATGACACAAGAATGCACCAAAAATGCAAATTAGCTGCAACTTTTCATTCCACTGTACCCAAATATTAAATGTATTTACTTACATTTGTAATGGCTCTATGGTTAGGTAATTTGTCCAGTGTAAAGTAGCCTGATGTGGAAGTGAGACAGTGTCAAGAGTAAACACAGCTGTAGCTAATAACATGAACTAATCACTAATGTTCAATCAGCTGCAGCTGTGTTTCCCATACATACAGTACACACACACAAAGCCCAAATACTTCCATTTGAATTGTTCATTATGCACTGCAGATTATAGACTCGACAGACCCCTGTGCCTGAAATCCAGACTACGTTAACACATGGGCGAATATTTTCACAAACGGAAATTTCAACCTCTCCGTTTTTTCAAAAATAACATTGTGCATAGCGGTGAGTTTTCAGAAAAGTGTTCATTTACACATAGCCGTGTATATAGGCTGCAAATGCCGTCAAGAGAATGCCAAACCTGTAGGTGGCAGAAGCTCAAACCCATTTTAGCCAATCAGAATCCTTTCTCTCTGTCCTCTCTTCCTCGGCTGCCTAAACCTCCGTTTGTCTCAGTTTACATGCAAACGTGCAAACGAGGATTTCCTCCCTCCCTGGCTGGAGGTTTTAGAAAGATTCGTTTTCAGAGGCAAATTCTTCGTTTGCGTGTAAACGAAGGGAAATGTCCCTGTTTGTCAAAATAACCATGTACGTGGAAACAGGGTCCCAGTTGGATCTTTTCCACAGCCTTTTTGACTTGTTTCACACAGGTAACACACAGGTGCAACTGTTGACATCAACAATGGCTCTGTTCTAATCAAGGGCACTATTGCAGGGGCCTGGAATCTGCACACCTAACTGGAATGCAGCCATGATTAATGCACCTATGAAATGTCCAGATATCTGCCATTAAAAAAAATTGACCATTGTTGTGTTCCAGACAGTTTTTAGCCCGTAAGTTACAACTTCAAGTCACAACTCACGACTTGGTAGCGTTCAAGGCAAAGTCACCACAAACCCTTCGAGGTAGCGTTAGCTAGCTAATGGCTACCTACTGTTGACATTAGCTAGCGTTAACTGATAATAGCTATTTCTAGTCGGTGAAATGTTTCGGGCATCATTCAACAAACGCAACCTGTAACGTGTACTATTAACAATACAATACACATTACGTTGCCTATTTATGTCTATTCATTTATATTTCTCGTTGTTGATCACCAATGTCTGTACAGAATCAACCGGGGTCGACAGTGTTGTTTATGTGTGTGTGACGTCAAAAACTGGAACTGGGAGTACAACGATCTGGTACAAGTTCATGGGTAGTAAGTCACGGGTTTGACTTCCAGGGAACTTTTGCGGGTAGAAGGTTGTGAAAACACAAGTTACGGGTCGCCTGGAACGCTGCATATGTCATGATTGAAACCCATATAGAGACTGATACTGTGTATAAAACGTTCTCAGTGTCTGGTAACTCCTTGTTTTAGAGGGAGTGTCTTTGTTTCAGGACATTTGGACTTGTCATAGTAGGAAAAGCACAAGTGTGGATAATGAAATGAATTATGGCTGAATACCATTTCGCTGCTCCAGTTTCAGGTTCCCTGTATTGTGCATGCTGACTCCCGGGACACATAACAGAGTGTAGCACCTGGATGAACCTTATCGAAAGTATTTGTTTGGTTTACACAACACATAATTTGCTGCATCTGTTTTATAATGCTTGAAGTGTAGTTCTATTATAATATTGCAGTTCTTCATCCTGCCAGTAGGGGGGCTAGCTGTAGTGTTTTGTGGTCAAACTTACTGTATACATGGTAGAAGAAGACCTTGGCGAAATTGAGGCCGTGTAGTAGGAGAGACATGTTGGTGTGTTTCCGCGGTAGTGAACTCGAACTCGCTGTGTGAACAATCCTACTGTGAAGGATAAACTGAACTTTATAACACTACTATCAGCGTCCGTCTGAGTGGTGTAACAATTTGGAGGCACCGCTGAGATTCCTATCAAGATGAGGATTACTCTGCAGCGAAGAAAAACACGGTAAAACACCGGTGTGTGTGAGCAAGGGACAGCGGGTAGCTTAGCTTCCAGAGCTAACAGTTCAGTCTAGCTAGGACGACACCGAGCCGTTTTATTGTTTTTGTAAAGGAAAAAGTGTATCGAGTCACTACACGACAGCAGATGTCGGAACACCGTGAAGACTTTCTTTTGGAAATTGAAGAAAAGTTGATTGGATTAACCGTGAAAGAATTACACCAGTTATGAGAACTGTAACATTGCGGTTGAAACTTACCAGACTTACAGGTAAAACTCGTCGTGCACTGGTTAAGCACTTCATAAACTTTTGTGAGCGTGTTGAGCTCCTAGAGAGAGGACGAAGGTATGTCTGTGCTTTTGGCAACTGAACGACCTGCTCACACACCTCCGGACAACCCATGACCGTGACCGGCTACGGGGACGCGGGAGCGCCGACGGCGTGAAACAGCAGCGGTGCCCGTATGCGACGGCGTGGAAAACAGCTCACTCACCAAGCCCGCTCGGAACAACCACGAGGAAAGCACAAGCACACCGTTTCCGTCGTTGCGGAGCAAGGAGTTTCGGGGACAGCGGGGCACAATGCGACTCAACGCGGAGGCAGAGAGTCCATGAGTAACAGCTTCTATGCTCCTTCAAGGGGGTTCAGAAAGGACTTCAAAATAAATGGATATGTGGGTGAGTCAACCTCAAAGGACACTCTTAGCTTTAGTAGCTTGGAACATCAGATTGAAAGTGGCTAAGGAAATGCTATCCTGAATTTGAAATTGTGGAGGCATTTATTTGTGCTGTGAGGCCTGGATTGAAACTGAGGATTTATTGGAGGGGAAAAAGAACCTTACGCTTGATATCCTTAGACAATACTCAGAGCTCACTATGCAGAAAAGGATGCAACTGTATTGTACCAACAATTGACAAAAGCTGTACAGGGACCTGGGAACACCACTAGATTTTTGGTCCGAGTGCTGGATCTGCGCCAAAGGTACTGTTTGCATCTGACCGTGCCCATGCGGGCCTGAAATAACAAAGGCTAGTCCAAAGCCAGTGTTCACAGTCCATCATGACAGGCTTGTCAAACGACAACATAACAGAAATGAGAATGTATCTGCGGATGAGGAAAGTAATGATGAGCTGCTGTTACAAAGAATGCAGGTTGCGCAACTATGAAAATGAGAGTCCAAAGATTAAAGCCACCAACAAAAACGCTCATCGGGCAAATCTGAACCCAGTAGAGAGGTGAAGATGAAATGTGCTTTCCAACACTGTGCTTGCAGCTACCTAACAAACCGACAAAGAAAACCCCTATTTAACAAAATGGAGGAGAACAACACAGCAATCAGGGAGCTTACAGGCCGGTGGCATCACGGTTAAAAACTGTCCACACGAGAGACACCGGGCGACATAAACAGAGGCAACTTACCTGTATGCTCCTAGGGAGACCAAAGACAGTGTGTAGCATGTCAGCAGGACAACAAAACCAACCATTGTTTTAAATGTGGCAGTGACACACATTGGGCAAGGGTGTAGAGTAGGGGAGGGCCAAAAACTGACGGGAAACTGGCGAGGTTGTGACTGGGGGACACCCATAACCTCAATACAATGTCCCAAGAAGGTAACACTCAAAGCTGAACCCCACCGATAGATGCTATACATTCGCTTGAAAGGAAACGAAAAAGACAAAAACGCCCACCCCACAACATTTTATCTCTCAATGTCAAATGAAAAGCAGAAAGATCATCCTCTCATTCAGAAATGCTGGTTCAAACACACAAACGAGTACACAGCGTGTAGGCCGGAAGTGTCTGGTCTGGTGTAAAATGAATAAGGTTAAGACGCTAGTTTGTGGGACACAGGCAGCAAAGTCCAGTCATGATTGAGGCATGGAAGTCCCAAAACTTACCTGATGCAACATTCCACCCAATCATTGACTGTTAGAACCGTGAGCAAATTCTGGATTTAAGAGCAGCCAACGGCTCAAAGATTCCCTTTCAGGGCTGGGTTGAGGTTAGCTCAATCTTTGTGACCCAAAAGTTCAAACATCAAAACTGATGAGGTAATAGTTCCGTGCTTGTGAGCAGGGACGTAGTACAAAGACCAATAATAGGGTTCAATGCCATTGTTTTGAATAATGAAGAGGAGAAAGCCCAGGTGCAGCACAAGGAAAAAGTAACTTTGCTCAGCAGTCACTAAGACTAGTCCAGAAGGCAGAGGCACTATTAAATCTGATCCAGGGAGCTACCAGTGACAATGCTTCTTACCCAGTCAGAACCGGACGCGTGTCCATTGTAGTCCCAAGGGGACAAGTCGTGTATTACTGCCCTGTAACAACGGATCTCAAAGTAAACACTGAGATCTCTTTGAACCTGAAGAGATCTTCTTTGGAAGAGGGATTAGAAATCACTTGCCAGCTGGTAAATATTTCCTGCTCCTCACGTAAAGTCACATCTATGTCAGAAATGCGACACAGCATGACATCTCGATGCCTGGTAAAATTATGATAGGGAGCATACAGAGAATAACAACTGCTATCCGGTATAACCCAAGGAGCACCATGTTAATTCAGTAGTTATGATAAGCCCCAGTCCAAATAATTATACCATGGAAAAGTCCAGAGAGATAAAAAAACCAACAGTGGGATCCTCCTGTCACTAGACCACTTGACCAGTGAACACAAATGTTGTTAAACAAATGCTTAGAAGTCAAGTGCATTTGCGAGGGACAAAATGAAGTGGTTTTTATTAAAACTTACAAATGGACATTGTGCCGCGATAATGCCCCAAGCTAAAACTATAATGCCATACCACGACCATTGTATGGGAGGGTAAAACCCACATCAGGACTTGTTAAAAAAGGGGTTTATACGCAAATCCACTCCCCATAGGCATTCTCCAGTGGTTTGCGTGAGGAAACGATGGAAGCCTAAGACTATGTATTGATTACAGAGGGCTTAATAAAAAGACAATCCCACGGAGCACCCTATACCACGCATCCAGGAGATACTTGATGGTCTGGGTGGAAATGCTTGGTTCAGCGCGTGGGACCAAGGCAAAGCTTACCACCAGAACATTAGCGAGGACTCTAGGAAATTCACAGCCTTCACACACCCCGGGTCTTATGAATGGAACCGATTCCATTTGGCCTAACTATCACACGTCAGCCTTCCAACGCAGTATGGAAAAAGCCTTGAAGGACTCCAGAGACAAGATATGTATTCCTTATTTAGACGTTGTCTTGGTGTACAGCAAAACATTCTCTCAGCATGTTGAAGACATGAGATCAGTCTTAAAACGTCAACAAGCCTGGGGAGTCAAGCTGAGCCGATAAATGTTGACCTGTTTAAAAATGAGGTGCGTTATCTGGGAAAAGTGATCTCAGCTGACGGCTACAGGAGGACAATAAAGAGGTAGCTGCAGTACAAGCGCTTAAAACAAAACCACCTACTCATCAAGAACTCCGGAAACTCCTAGGTTTCCTGGTTATATAGGAGCTACGTGCAGATTTTTTTCCCGTCATGCAAAATGCCTGTATGACCTGCTCTCCATCAACACCCAAAATACTCAGTCTAAGTCCACATGTCGCCCAGCGAGGACAGGACAAGCCCCCCCAAATCAGAAAATAGAGTGGACTGACACACACCAAAAAGCATTGAACTATCTTGTTGATGTCTTGACTAACCCACCTGTAATGGCGTATCCCAGATTTGAGGATCCATATATTTTGCATGTTGACGCTTCAGAGGAGGGACTGGGAGCAGTCCTTTACCAGAGACAGGAAGGCAAACTGAGAGTCATTGGCTATGGCTCACGGACATTGACACCAGCAGAGAAAAATTACAGATTACATTCGGGGAAACTGGAGTTTTTAGCACTCAAGTGGGCAGTTACAGACAGGTTTAGAGACTATTTGTTTTATGCTCCCTCTGTAACTGTATACAGTGACAATAACCCTGTTACTTATGTCCTGAGCACAGCCAAACTAAACGCAACAGGACATCGCTGGGTGTCCGAGCTGGCTGATTTTAACCTGACGTTAAAGTAACCGTCCGGGGAAAGTGAACACGGACGCAGACTTTCTGTCCGCGGCACATGTGAGTATGGAGGCATTAATGAGTGAATGCACGGAGCAGTGGCCCTGAGGTGCTTGTACAATATTCAATGCAGTCGAAATCAGAAAGAACAGAATGATGTGGATGGATCTCGCAGTGACCTGCCGCCCGTATGTGCAAGAAATAGCTGCAGATGCCAGTCAGACATAAAGATAACACAAGACAGACAGAGCTACTGAAGGCGCAGCTGCAAGACACCGCCATTTCTTATGTAATCCAGCTGAAAAAGTCTGGGGAGAAACCAGACAAGATGAAAGGTAAACGACTGTTCCATGAGTGGAAAAGATTGTATGTCTCTCAAGAGGGTTTGTTAAAACGCAAAACGGCAACATGTAGTCAAATTGTGCTTCCGGAAGTGTACAAAGAGTTGGTTTACAAATATCTCCATTGCGAAATGGGTCACCTGGGGGTGGAACGGGTTTTGCACCTGGCTAGACAGAGGTTTTATTGGCCTGGGATGCAGAAGGACATTGAGTTTTTTATTGCAAAGGTGTGTAAATGTAACTATCAAAAGAAACCTGCAGTCCATACCCGAGCTCCCATGTGTCACATACCTGCTACAGCACCATTTGAGATCATCTCTATTGACTATCTTCACCTTGAAAAAAGCAGGGGAGGGTATGAGTATATTTTGGTAATTATTGACAACTTTACCAAGTTTGCCCAAGCATACCCAACCCGTAACAAATCAGGCAAAACAGCAGCAGATAAGATTTTCAACGATTTTGCCCTGAAATATGGATTCCCTGCTAAAATTCATCATGATCAAGGCAGAGAATTTGAGAACCGTTTATTCAGACAACTACAGAAATACACGGGCATTGCAAACTCTAAAACAACTCCTTACCACCCACAAGGGAACCCAGCTGAAAGATTTAATCGTACATTGTTATCTATGCTGCGGACCTTGCATGAGGAGGAGAAAAAGGGAAATTGGAGTGACTATGTGAGCAAAGTTGTACACGCTTACAATTGTACGACCAGTGAAGCAACAGGTTATTCCCCTTTCTATCTGCTGTTTGGTAGAAAGCCACGCTTGCCAATTGATGTAATATTTGGGATAAATGAGGAGGAAGGATGTAACTCCTATGAGGAATATGCAAAAAAATGGCAGCAACAAATGAAAGAAGCATATGACATTGCATCCAAAACTATCAAAAAGACTACAGCAAGAGGAAAAACATACTATGATCAAAAGAGACAAAGTGCAATGCTTTCTCCAGGTGACAGAGTCCTTGTTAGAAACATGTCGGAACGAGGAGGGCCTGGGAAATTGCGCTCATATTGGGAAAAGCAAATACATATTGTGGTTTCTCAAAAGGGCAGAGACAGCCCAGTTTATGAAGTCAAGGCTGAAAATGGCACAGGGAATAGCAGAATCCTCCATCGTAACATGTTAATGCCCTGTGATGCATTACCACAGCAGGAACCAGCTAAAAAAACTGGAAAGAATCTGCATATTCAAAAAGCAAAGAGACACAGGGAAAGTTAAACAAAAGATACTTCAGAGGATTTGGAGACTTCAAGTGATGATGAATGCTACTGGGCTAATAGACTGAGACACCATCACCACAAGCCTGGAGAGCAAAATGTTGCACCTCAAAATGCTCCTGAAATAATTCAGCCGGAAGCTGAGGCTGAAACAGAGGAGGTCAGGGTTGAAACTCCTGCCCCCGTGCTAGTGGCCCAGGACACTACAGAAAGGGACATAGGTAGTACCGAAGAGGTGTCACATACAGTTTCAGCTGCAGACTGTCCTGTCAACCAGGAGTCAGAACTTACTGACATGCAACCACGTCGTTCACAGAGAGAGAGACGACCCAGAGAAACACTGACGTATGACTCGTTAGGTCATCCAACGCATCGTGTGGTGGGGCTTTGCACTAACCCACTCTATGTCAACGCACTGGCCCCAGGATATGGACAATACTGTATGCCTTGGCCACCTCTACAGATGTGGGGACCCCAGCTGGGTTATCCTCCACTCATTGCTATAGGCTACTACTAAAGGACTGCTTGTGGGTTGAACATGGACTGTTGTAGAAAAAAAAAAAATGTGAACACTGTAGAATTGCTTGTGAACTGAATTCTGACTGCAATTAAGTGTATCATCTGAGAAAGAGTATTAGAAAAAAAAAAGCTAAGTCCAGTTAATGACTGTGATCCTATATTGTTAATACTTTACTGATTGAATTTCTGATGGTGATATAAAGTGGCTAATATTCCAGAAGCTAAGTATTGGTTTAGGTGTGACATAAGAGTCCAAATTTTTGGTTAAGTAAACATTGGCATTGAAACAGTAAAACTTATGTTATGTTATGTTTTCAGACTATAAAAATTAGAAGTCTTTGGAGAAGATATTGAAGGAACAGAAATGGTTTTGTGTAGAAGAAAACACATGCAATTGCACTATTGTCACAACTATTCGGAGGTAAACTATACTGAAGTTTAAAATGCTTAATGGCGTCATTTATGAGTGGAATGTGATTACATCACATGGTGGACAATGGGGAGATATTATAAGGGTCAAACCTGTGGAACGCACTAATATTATTTACTTGTTTCTTACTTTCAAAAGAAAGGTTTTGCCAATACAATGTTTGCAATGTTTTCATTTGCCATGTGACAAAAGAAGTTTATGCTAATGTTAAGGATAACATTTATTTTGCAGGGGAGGAATGTAGCACCTGGAATGAACCTTATCGAAAGTATTTTGTTTGGTTTACAGACAACACATAATTTAGCTGCATTCTGTTTAGTAATGCATTGAAGTATGTAGTTCTATTATAAATTATGCAGTTCTTCATCCTGCCAGTAGGGGGCTAGCTGTGTAGTGTTTTGTGGTTCAAACTTACTGTAATACATGGTAGAGAAGAAGACACTTTGGCAGAGAAGTTGAGGCCAGTGTAGTAAAAGGAGAGACACGTTTGGTGTGTGTCCGCGTAGTGAACTCGAACTCGCTGTGTGAACATCACTACTGTGAAGGAATAAACTGAACTTTTATACACTACTATCGAGCGTCTCCGTCTGAGTGGTGTAACAAGAGCATAGAGGGCCATCTAAACTTTTAAATGTATTTAGTAACACCTGTGCTTTTCCTACTATGACAAGCCGTAACACCTGCTGTGAAAAGGCTTATAAAACATCTGTAGTTTGTAATGGACAAACAACTGCACTGCACAGACTATATTGCCCTTTGTTCCTTAATCACTAGACCAAGAGCTGGATCACATCACTCCAGTTCTGAAGTCTTTACACTGGCTTCCTGTGTCTCAAAGAATTGATTTCAAAGTACTCTTGCTAGTTTTAAATCACTTAACGGTTTAGGTCCAAAATATATGCTGATCTGCTACTACACTATGAACCACCCAGACCTCTCAGGTCTCTGGGACAGGTCTACTTTCTGTCCCCAGAGTCAGAACTAAACAGGGTGAAGCAGCTTTCAGTTTCTATGCTCCCATATCTGGAAAACTCCCAGAAACCTGCAGATCCGCTGCTACCCTCAGTTCTTTTAAATCAAGGCTGAAACCTTTCTATTTGATGCTGCCTTTCTTAAATGACTAATCATTTCTTAAATTTCTTATGCTGCACTGTAAATTTTTTCTTGTGTTTTATGTTTCTACCGGTTTTTAATGCTTGTGATTTTTAACTGTTTTTACTTGTGTTTTATCTGTTTAACTGATTTTGTGTAAAGCACTTTGAATTGCCTTGTTGCTGAAATGTGCTATACAAATAAAGCTGCCTTGCCTTGCCTTGCCTAATCCTTGTGTTGTCTTCCCGTCGACCATGAAAAAAAACAAACTTTCCTAGCTTACTTATAACATGTGTGTCAAAGTAATTTTTTGTTTTTTAATCAGTAATCCAACCCAATATTCCATTTATGTGCTAGACTGGTACTGTTTAGCAGCTTATCAGGCCATTGAGGTTTTGGAGATTGAACACTGTTTGTAGAACAGAAACCTGCGGTGAAGTAAACTCTAGCACACAGGGCAAATGCTTAACCTGCACACCAACACAGTAACCCTACACTGCAATACCCAGGCAATTATAAAAAAACAAGTTTGAATGTACATTCTTCACAAACAAATCCAGTTAACTGACATCTATAGTTATGAGTGTTTTCTCACAGACGGTTGTGTGATGTAACTTAATACCCAAGTACTGTACTTAAATACAAATTTAAGGTAGCTACTTGTATTTTACTTGAGTCCTTTCTTTTCATGCCACTTTCTGCTTTTACTCTGTTACACAGAGGGAAAATATTTACTTTTTACTCCTTTACATTAATCATTGATGACAGCTTTAGTTACTGGTTACTTTACACATTAAGATGTTTTCATACAAAACACACGTAGTCTATAACATGCAAGGTTTTATTATAAACTGAACAACAATTCCAGCTGAAATTATAAGACTGTTAAAGACAGAACTGTTTGGATTGTTTCCAGTTTCTAAAGTGGGAAAACATTTTGCATCAAGTACTTTTACTTTTATAATTTTAAGTAGGCCTATTTTTTTTGATAATACTTACATACTTTTACTTATAGGTACAACTATTAATACAGGACTTTAACTTGTAACCGTTTTTTTTTTTACAGTGTGGTATTAGTACTTTTACTTAAAGGTCCCATGACATGGCGCTCTTTAGATGCTTTTATGTAGACCTTAGTGGTCCCCTAATACCATATCTGAAGTCTCTTTCCCAAAATTATCGCAAAGTGAAGGGGGTGTGGTCTTGACCAACTGCACTTTGGTAATTTGAAAGCCATGATGTCTCTCTCTCATGGGTGGGCCAAATTCTGTTGGCGGGAAACCAGCGAAAGGGGAGTTAACCTTGCCCCCTATAACCTCATAAGGGGCAAGAGTCCAGATCGGCCCGTCTGAGCTTTCATTTTCTCAAAGGCAGAGCAGAATACCCAGGGCTCGGTTTACATCTACTACCATTTCTAGCCACTGGGGGACTGTGAGGGACCAAGCTAGGAGGCACGAGGAGTCACTAGGTACATTTTCAAAAAATGCAAATTTTTATTTACAAAACAAAACAAACTAATTTTCCAAAAACAGAAAGTCCCGGGCCCATAAAAGAGGTCAACTGAACAGAACTTCAACTCAGGTAACATAATCAAACAGAACTACATGAACTAAACAGACCTCCATACTGAGACATGAGGGAAACGTCTACAGTGGCTGATCAGGCCATTCTGACACAAAGGGGGGGGGGGGGGGGAATAGACTAACACCATAACTAACCAAACCACAATAACTACAACTTATATTAAACCAATGCTACCTAATATAAACGAAGGATAAATTGACCAAATGATCATAACCAACTATAAATATAACTAGCAAAGAAAAGAACTCAAAAATAAAATGTAACTTAAAGATAATGAACCTAACATTAACTAAATTGACAAAGTAAACTAAATTTGTGCATCTGAATGGAAACCAAGTCTAATAACTAATAAACAGTTTGTAAAACTAAATGTGTGTGCAGTTATTAATTTTGTATAATGTGCTCATAACAAAAGAGTTACCACCACGAGTTGTTGCCATGTGTGGCTGCTAGTGCGGCCATCACAGGGACCATAGCCAGGCTGGGGGAATGCATATTAATGTTAAAAAGCATCATACAGTGACATTTTCATGCCATGGAACCTTTCAGTAAAGGATCTGAATTCTTCTTCCACCACTGCTAACAGAACAATATCCAGTTTGAGGGAGCTTAAAAGGGTCAGCTGGCAGAAAGGCTGGGCAGCTGGAAGACTGGCTATTTCCAGAAGCAAAAAATGTCTAAGTGTGTGCTGCCATGGTTTCACTGCACAATGGTAAGGGTGTGGCTGAAACTCAACACAAACCTGCCCCCCACCCCACATGAGATGATTAGCCCCTAAAGAGATGACTGGATGTAATTGGGACTCATCCTTCGAACTGTCAACCGTGAAGTAGGACAGTGGGTGGAGCGCTACCGCAGGTCCTTTTATTCTAGCAGCAGTCAGACACTTTTTACCTGTCTGTTTATAATAGAGGGGTTTATAGTGTACATCTTGATATTTAGGGTTCAAACCGTGAAGCGGTAGAACCCTTCTATGTTTCTGTTTTAGTTATTGTCTGCCGCGCCAGCTCAAATTCCTGTAAACTGGAATGAGCTAGAAACATGAAACTTGGGGAATAACTGAAAATGGTGTGCATGTGCTTCTATAGAAATATGAATCTAATCAGCCACATGGTGGCGTTGTAATTTAGGCTGAAAAATGCAAACTTTGAAAGGCCACGCCCCCCCACACCGTAAGTCCGATTGACTTTAGGATTGAATTTCTCACACAGGTGCAGCTTTATGTGCTCTACAAAAAAGCCTCAAAGATAATTAAGGTCAGCCTAGAAAATATTTCCTCCATTTTTAAGTTTTTGAAAAATGTCCACATCTCAATTTTCAAGTTATTCACCAATGAACTTTGAAAGGGGCATGGCTCTTAACACAAATCAGCAACCGCAGGGCCAATCATCACACAACTCACAGGGTGTGTTCAGATAAGTGCCCCAGATATACCCAGATAGTTTTTTTTCATACATGTGCCACTAGTTGGTGCTACAAGATAGGTGAGTGGCATTAGACACATTTTACTATAAATTACACATTCATTGTCCAATCATCACAGATCTCTCAGGATATGTCCCCCTATAATTACCTGAACCACGCCCTGAAAGTTTTATTCAAATTGAACACCAGGGGGCGCTGTAAATGCAAACGAACTGCAGATGATACAGCACAAATCATGCTATAAATTGACAAAATGTTTGTCCAATCAGCACAAAACCTCCCGGAAATGGATGACCTCACACATACATGGCAAGTGTCATTCAAATTGAAAACTATGGGGCCCTTTAAATGCACAATAACTGGACATGGAATGACACAAATCAAGGTTTGAGCTTCGAAACACAGCTTGCGGCTTTATTAGCAATTGTTTTTGTGTTGGTCATCTGCTTTTCTCAAAATGCCCTGAGCTGGACTGAGCTGCATGTCACACTGAATAGAAAATAAATGGTTTTGACAAATCAGTTGTAGGCATTTTAAACAAAGTGCACTGTTTGTCCAATCGTTACAAAGTTTGCCGGATGTGTTTTATAACGACGTTGGACCATATGTGTGAATTCAACTTTATTGTCATTGCACATGTCCCAAGTACAGAGCAACGGCACGTAGTTAGTGTCTAACCAGAAGTGCTTAAGCAGGGATTAAATGTGTGTGTGCGTATGTGTGTGTATGAATGTCTATTATTAAAGGTATGTACAGGCTAGGACTACAGTAATACAGAATAAATAACTATACAGTATGTACCGTAGTGCACCGAGTTTTCTGACTGCCCACCTTCTCAGCTTGTCCATTGTCACCATTGACCTGTGTGTTGCACATGCATCACTAACAATCCTGTGAAAGTGGACTGACATCTAAATTCACACTTGTATTTTGTTGATATTGGCTTTAAAACAAAAAACAAAAATTACAATTTATTGTCTTTTCTTCTGACCTTTTTCAAATCCAATGTATAGAAAAGTCTTTAAGAAGTTGTTACTCAAATCTTATAGAATCATAAATAGGCTGTGATGAATTAAAAAAAAAAATACATTACTCTGAGACCTGCTGGTAAAATGGACACAAGTGAAACTAGAAAAAGCATATTAGGGAAAAAGTAGAAAGTAGGAGGGACAAAGTCAATGACTGATAGAAACTGAATGAAAAGGGGAAAGAAAATGTAAAAAAGCACTGTTGTTTCTTCATGGCTTATCTTACTCACAGTACCTATACATATCTTATTATATCTTCTAATTTAGAAGATTTACTTTATAAAGCTTTATTTGGACACTTATGTTTCATTGAATGGGTTTTCAACTTTCAGTAATATTGCACTCAGGTGAGCCGTGTGGCCCCGCCCCCAGCGACCGGAGCGCTCTGATTGGCTGGTTCGAACAGCGCTCTCCACAAACACACAGCACAGCAGCGGAGAACATGAGTAACTCCAAATGACTGGAGCGCAAAGTCAGGATTTCCACAAGGAAAAACGCTGTAAAAATCAACCCAACGTGGCCAGACTTTCTGCTTGAAGACTCTATACCTTTCCGTTTTCCTGGTAAGTCTACAACTTGTACGTCGTCTTTTTATTGAGCGAGAATAAGCGGGGTAAGCTTATCCGAAAGTTTTCGCCTGTGAGGAGTAAGAGGTTTCCTCCTGTTTCTCCCCAAAAATCCATGAGGGAGCCTCGTGGAAGATTTTAGCGAAATACTGAAAATGGCGTTATTTTGTATATAAGCAAGGGTTTAAACCTATAAATACAATATATATACTGCCAGGAGTGCAGAACTGACGCATTTAAGTATAATACAAGTTTAGTAAAAACTACTTTTTTTTAGGGTTTTGCCTAAAACGTCTTCTACGTAGCCAGTTTAAAGTCTATCTTTAGTGACGTTACTTTCCCATAAAGACTGTGGTTATGTTTATGACTCGAATGTTAAATAAACGATGTGCTTTTCTTTTGACACGAGCCACAGTCAAATTTAAACGGAAAGGCTGCAATACAAACTAACGTTAACATCCCTGCACTGTACAGTCTATCTCACTGTTCCGTAATGGCAATTAATGGACATTGACAGGTCTGAGCGTGCTTGTGTTGAGTGTAAAACAACAGCTATTAGTCAGGAGCATGCGCACATGCGTTTACATCCTTGATTGGCAGGTGGGCATAAATAGGTAAGAGGATCAGTAGTTGACTATGTCTCTCCTTTATTATATAATGTGACGTTGCAGTGGCTGGATATAGAGTTGTGTCATGTTATGTTATAGGGTTAAGTTTTATGTTATGTCAGTTATGAGTTCATTAGGAGGAGCAGGGTGAAATTCTGTCACGCCACACACAGACTGGCATGTTTTATCCTGCTGGTGTAGCTATTGTGTCCGGACAATAACGATCCTGTTTTCCTGTTTGAGGATAAAGGATGAAGTAAATGCTCTGCAGGTGCTTCCTGCACAAAGGGTCACGCCAGGGAAAGGCCATTCACACTCTGGTGATGTGTTCACGGAGATGTTTAGCCTATTTTTGTCTTGACAACCACAAGATCTCTGTTGCATAATCCTTTTTTACTTCAGTCATTCTATATGAATGAATCGCTGGACAAGGGTGGAGGTGTGGGCGTGGATCCAGAGGTCTGGAACCAGGCTACTTATTATGAATATTGCTGTAAACACACTTTTCCACATCCAATGACATGCACTTATTGGGTGTCACTGTAACTCAAGGAAGGGTGTGGACGGGTGCAGACGCGTCATTGTAATTTCTCCACATGCAGTTCATGAAACTTAACATGCAATTGTCCCACACCTATGTATGTAATCAGCATACCATCCAATAATTTCCTATATTACCATAATTCAGAAACACTAATCATTTGATGGGTCAGCTTTCTGCTTTGCTGTTCAGCTGTAGAGAAACTGACTTGGATCAAATTGCATTAGGATTAGAGTCGGCGATCAGTTAATGTGCATCTTATGTTACTTAAAGTTGCACCAAGCTAGATCTATATAACGAAACACCCCTGTCTATCTGCCACTGTGTCTGCCTGACAAAATGCGACATGCTATATCATTAGCATCTTTTTTTAATCCCTTCTTAAACTGTGGTTAATAGGAAAGTGTTCATTAATATTGAATATCCTGTTGGGTTTTATCATCCCTCCTTTGCCATTTAAAAAAATATATTTTTAACTTGTCAGGTGTTTTATGTGTTTATGATCCCTCTGTTCCTTTTTAATCCATTTATTTAGCTTTTTTTTTTTTTCTTCTTCTGAAAAGCACTTTATAATCTTGTTAAGAAAAGTGCTTTGTGTTTGGTTTTGGGCAGGAATAATTTTCCAAAAGTTAGGAGCTGGGGCTCACTGTGTCAGACAGTTTTTTTTTGTAAGATTATTATTATTATTTTTTTTAGGCCTTTTTGTTAGGACAGTTGATTAAATGAAATGGGAGAAAGGGAAAATGACATGTAGCAAAAGTCCGCAGGTCAGAGTCGAACCCAGGCCCACTGCGTCGAGGAGTAAATTTCTATACATGGCGCCCAATCTACCAACTGAACTATCCGGGCACCCAAAGGTGTCATTGTTATGTTGCCCCTTAGACCGTATTAGGATCTGTCACCAGATCACTGACAACACAGTACAGCACTCTTTTTCAGACAAAGCTGTCACTGCCCAGCTCTCAATGAATGAGCCCATATAAGCCCACATAAGTAGCAACCCCAATTCCAACTTCTCTTCATAACCACCATCTGCTTGATCTTTGGCATCAGGCCTCGCAGTTTGGGCCTGCCAGGGCTCCCGAAGGAAGTTAAGACACACTCCCCCACCAGATGAGACAAAGAAGGCTTAATGACTTAAAAATGCATGTGGGCACATATGGGCTGCGATGCGTGTGGACCTGACACAATGGAGATGATAATGAAATCTTGGATTACCCCGTGTGTGTGTGTTCTGTTGTTGAATGTGTTTTAGATACTGTATATAGTCGCAGATAAGGGCTGACTTCATGCATTTATCATACGGTAGATGGTGGTTTGGATTGGTAACATGATGTGAGATAACCGAGTCATCTGTGTGTTCTTTGAACGCTACAAGTCATTATGTGTACACAGTATTCTTTTAACATTTTAGAACTAAAATCGTCATTTTGAGGCTGGTGAAAAATGTCTATTTGGTTCATTTAAGTCTGATTTGCATTCCTGATGGTACATTAAAACGAGTTTCAACAGTTTGAATTCACCGACCTTGTCATATCCTTACGGCATTGACCGTTTGAGGGGCTGTGTTTTTGTTTGAGTTTTCTTTGTTTCCATTTTAGTGTCACTTTGTTAAACACCATCCTTTTAATCACTCTTTTAATGGCTGTTGTGAGTGTGTTTCGGCTCACAGAAGATCTAACCCCCAAATACCAGCGGTTTCAGCACCCACCAGGTCCGGATTTATTGCGGAACGGCGATCTTGCGAATTCACGTAGAATAGAACCACAAAACCAACAACCGTTTGTTTCCATCCAGAGGAGTAGAGGGGAAACCACTCTGTGCTGTGTTTTCAAGGTGTAGTGCAAGGAAATAAGATACGCCGTGAGCACACTCTACTTTATTTTGAAAATTAACAGGATGTTTTATTTTTGCTTCTGTGCTCGACTTCCTGTCCTGCACTATCTGCCGTGGGCTGAGATGCTGCAGAGCTCTTGGCGTCCGGCAATTGCTGTTCCAGAACCGGTGGAAATTAGGACTAAGGGTGCAAAGGGTTCTCCCACCATGTCTTAACACTGGTAAAGGCTTATTAAGGTGAAAGGTAACCCAGTT
>NC_045755.1:2816693-2846217 GCF_008692095.1 Etheostoma spectabile
CCCCCCCCCCCCCACCCCTCCATACACTAACTAGGATTATTATGTGATAAACAAACATGGCTAATAAGGCTAAGTGTACTAAACCAGTGTATCGCCATTTGTACTTTATTATTATTTACTTTCCATTTAAGGCGTGTTGCCAACATTAGTTAATGGTCCTCAATGCTACCGGAATTTAAAGTTAAGCCAAAGAAAGCGAAACGTGAGGGACATCAGGTGGAACTTCTGGCGTTTCGGAACCATCCGGTAAATTAACCGTTGCCCGTCCAGACTATGTGTTTGTAGATTCAAGTTTGTGGATAACATATCCTTGATTGTTGGCAGAACACTGACACAGAACAACATCATTTGGTGCAACTGGATTTAAAATATCCCATGTGAAGTGTTATTAGTAAAGGAAGGGCTCGCATGATTAAATAATGTTGACAATAAAGGATGAGCCCAGCCCGGCCATGCGTCACATAAGCGTTTACAAGTAGTAATAATAATAATATATTTTATTTATAACGCACTTTTCATTACAAAGAATCTCAAAGTGCTACACAGGAGAATAGCACAAGTCATTAGTAAGTTCATAGTAGTAGATGTCCCTTATGGCCTGGTGGTTTTTGGCTGTATGATAGATGTCATGTTTGAAATCAAAAGGTTCTTGCAACTTTTCCTCCTAATGCGCCTATCTGTCAACAGCTTCACGTCCCAGTGCACTCATTTAATGATGTGTAACACATGATGTGATGCACTCATGTGAGCACTTCATTAGCGGTTGACTAACGGTTACAAAAAAATAACAGCTGATGGCAAACAGCTGAGTGAATATCAACTGTCAGATTGGTGTGGTAGTGCGCTCAGGTCTTTCAAACTGCGGGCCTGAGGCAATGATGTCATTGCTGTTAGTCGGCGTGCGTGCGTGTGTGTGCGTAAGTGGTCAGCAGAAACGGCTCAGAGTAGGCATCATTCCAGGCCTGCTGTAGCTTAAAAGATGCCCTGCCTGGATGTTGGTTACTGCCGATTGACTCAGCCAACTGATCGCTGACATCATGTAGGGGAGGCAATTTAAAAATGTGGAAGATGACTCAAAATAGAAAATTTAAACTGTATGTTCAGGGTTTGCAGTTGGCACCGGTTGGCGCCATGATGGCATACTCTGTTAGAGAACGGTCTTGTGGTGGTTTGGCTGTTGCCCCATGTAGTAATGTTTTCTGGCAAAGTCAACAGTCAGATCTCCAAATGTGGATTACTGGGACATGGTGAACTCTAACGCTAAGGCCTCTGCATGTTTCAAACAAAAGTGCACAGTGATGTGGAACCTGCCAGCTTCACGCAGCCAATTCATTCCCCTTTTTTTTTTTTTATAAACTGCTCTATTTGCTTGCCATAAAGCAGATGTTTTTGTTTTCTCCTGTTTTAGTTCTTGTATAACATTAGAGTCACTGTTTAGGTATTCTCTTTGTCACCAAAACGGGCAAATATTGCTTGTTGCTGTTTGAAATGTGTGGAATCTTTTGGTCAAGTCATCTGAGATGTTGTGTTCAGTTAGCCTCTTGTAATTTATAGAGCACTGTGGGGAAACCCGGAAGTCTTGTTTCAACCGTAAAGCATATTCTTCTACTTAGAGACCATCGGGGACAACTGCCTCTGTTTACTAAGGAGTGTGATATATAAAGCTACGCCCTTTTTGAAAAGCAACAAATTTTAAAGAAGGCAAGTCAACATGATTTGGGTAAATGCATGGCCGATTGTATTTTCTGGTTGTGTGCTGCTAACTAATTCTCCCTTTTCACCGACCTGGAATCGGCTTCTATTGGTTCCTCTGCGGGTCCAGGTTATAGAAGGCAGGGCAGGAAAAACTGAGCCTGAGTGAGGGGCTTTGAAAACCCGGACAACACCGAGTGGCGTGTAGTGAGCTGTGGATTAGCGTCAACAAATCAAAATGGGATTGGCAGGTGACTCCCACACAGCCGAGCCTTTTAAGATGGACTTTACTCACAGTGTCCCACCTAAGGAAAGGCCGCTCTAACAAGGACAGGAAGAAGGAGGCCAAGAAAAGTGTTAATCCTTCTTGAAAGGGGAATACTGTAGTCTTTTGCCATGGAAAACCGTGATAAGCAAGCTTGTGCAGGCCCAGGGCGGACTGAGTCGCTTTAGAACGTAAAGTTTCATTGAAGACATTGCACTTGTTTCAACAATAGACCGTAGACGCATATTTACTTTTTCATTCTCAGCAACTGAATGAATTTCCCTCTCGACAGTGCAGCCGGGCCCCATCTGTAATGAAAAGGGGGGAGTCTGGGCTCTAAATGAAATTCTCCTCCGACAGGGTAATTAAGTCCAGACACAAAAGGCTCAGCAGGACCGAGTTTAATAGAGGAGGAGTTGGTATTCTCCAAGGGGAAGTTTGGACCAGCCGAACCCATTTGGACTGCGGGGAAGGGGAAGGACGCAGGAGGTTCACTGGCCTGCAGCCACTTCACACCACGGCTACAGGGCGCGTACACACACACACACACACACACACACACACACACACACACACACACACACACACACACACACACACACACACACACACACACACACACACACACACACACACACACACACACACACACTAGTATTACTCATCTGTTTCTGTCTGCTCAAGTTATCAATTTTAAATTCTAGAAAATAGGGCCTCTTTTCTAATTTTAAAAACCTCTCAAATAAATAGTTTTTAGTAAAATCCTTTCAAGTTTAAAACAAATGATGCAAAAGGAGCTCTTTCCAAAGGCCGGGTTATTATGCTTGAAACAAACTAGTTCGTATGACCTGCCATGACACAAAGAGGGATAACAATACACACTTTTCAGTCTGGTATTGAAAGCACTCATGCTGTTGCACTTGTACACACACACACAAGTGATGGAAGTGATTGTGTGAAGAATGAAAGAACACAGCTTGAGAGAAAAGATAGAATCGTGATAAGTGTGCTCTGGCCAATCGCTGTGCTAAGCCGACCTGCATGTTGAATTGTCGGTTTCAGAAGAGTTATAGAAATTGTCGGACACTGAGAAGTATTGGGGTAGGGGGTTTCAGGTGCTGGGCCCTTTGTGTGAAGCATGGTGGCCCCTTAAGACTCCATCACATGCAGAGTGGTGAACAGCATAAGGGATGATTTTCCCTTTTTTACAGTTGTTTTTTGATTATTATAAAAAAAATATTATTATTTTTTTTTTAAACGAAAATGAATTGGTCTGAAAATGATTTTAGTAAGAAAAAAGCTTCCAGGAAAAAATTAGAGAAAAGCTATCATGAGAAATTTGCATAATGGAAGAATAACTTCCAGGAAATGTAAAACATTAGTTTCTCAGGGGCCTCTCACTGAAATAAACCCCCTTTAAAGGGGTGGGTTCTTGAAGCTGCACATGGCCAACTTTTTTTATTTTTTGCTCATGTTTTTATTCCCCTTACACACACGCACAACACCATGTAGTGGGAAATCAAAAGGACATCATCGCCTGAACATTCCACTTTTAACTCATTACGTAATGCGTTCTCATTTCTTTTTTTGCACTTTTTATGCACGGGTGCTCACATGCACTACCGGAGTGCCGCGGGCTGCATGCGTGCGCCACGTGCTGTGTGTTGTGATGACGGAGCGTCGTGGAGGTGGATGCACTCTGCTGTCTGGAATAGCGCTGATCCTCTTAAATGATTACTAGCTGAGACCAGAGAGAGGCGACCTGCGTGGGCAACATGCGGACAGATGTCTCACCCCCACCCTCAACAAAACACACACACACACACAGAGTCTATGTTTAGTTCAGGATACAGGGAAGCTCGTACTTGATCCCTTTCCTTTTAATAGACTCCAAGTCTATTATATCGCTCATTTGTACCTAAACAAAGGCAATTCCTTTCATTTATTCAGCACCTTTTTTTGGCAGGAAGTGGAATGTAAGGAGAAAACAGGCCTCCTACTGAGGACAGTTATCTTTAGTAGTTGTTGCAGTTTGTTTATCCCTTCCAATCAAATTTGCTAAGTTGAAGATTGTCTTAGTGCACCCACACATTTGCCATTAAATTCATTATTTTGTGTTTGTGAATTCCTGCAGGTCAGGTACCACACTGACTTTAAATATATGTTGCAATGCCAGTGGAATTGCATTTACAATGGTATAGAATCTGAATATTATAGCCTCAAAATCTGCTGTTTCTGCAAGTGCATATATGTGTAACACTGCAATCCTTTTTGTAAATGCAACATCTGGAAACACCATCTGAAGATAATGGCTAAAAAGTGGTGGACTTGAGTCCCGGAAATAGCAAGTTTCCTGAGGGAATAAAACCGGCAACACAGCTTTTATTTCACTCCTAAATACAGGTTAGTCCCTCCAAACCTGACTAGGGTCTTCGTCAACAGGTTTCTGTGCCTCATTTAATCAGTTAGTTTTTTTTCAATCACTTTGACAAAGTTTAATAGTCATTTAACAATTGTGCCAAACTATATGAACATTAGGTCAATTGTTCACATGACTATAGTTATTTTTCATTGCTTTGGTGTAAAATGTTGAGTCCGTTGGCAACTACGCGAGCCCAGAGCGGAGCGATGTTAAGAAGAAAACCGATTTTTCATTTAAACAAAACAACGTTAACTACACATTCAAGTTAGATTAAAATTGATTTGTCGCCCAGCCCTACTCACATAGTGATGTGCTCAATGTACCATGTGGTGTGAGGATTGTACTTAGAGTTTTGACAATTGTAAGTTTGTTTTAGTAAATGTGCCAAAGCGATTGAGGAAAAACTGTAATCTAAATGTGGCTTTAACAATATAGGAATGGCTCACATGTGCACCATGTGTGAGTAAACTGAATGGGGGATTTGGGATTCTACGATGGTTGTAAATTCCCACTCTATTCTATGAACTGGGCTTCCACAGAAACGCCCAAAGTAACATTGTTCATATGAAGTACAACTTCATCATGAGCTCGATGAAATTGATCCACAAAGAGGCTCTACTGCATATTTGGCCCCAAAGAAATAATGCATAATCTCAAAAACTGCAACATCTTTTGGATGCAACATCTTGCTGACAGAAGCAGGAAGGCTCTGGAAGAAACTGCACATTACAGATGGATGGCAGAAGAGTGGCAGCATTGTCGGATGTTTTCTCCCGGCAACCGTTGGGGAATGTGCGTGGTAGCGCTCAGTGTCAGAGTGTCGAGCCGTACCCTTTCCAGCGAGCCACTCCCAAGTTCACCAATATAAAACGTGTTTTGTCTTTGCCTCCCCTTTTTTGGCTTTCGATTCTCTCGCCCTCCTCTGTGCTTGACATTTGACTGTGTGTGGGTGCCTTTGGTCCCTGTAGGGAGTCACGCTCTCAGGCGCTGCTGGGGCCCCAGATGCACACAACTGGAATCCAGAGCCAAAGATTTGCTCTTTGTCCTGTGTTAAGCGCAAGCCCTCTTGCACGCTGAAAAGAATCAGAGCCTTTCTGGATTGTTTCCCTCTTCTGAAATCCTAAATGTCGTCATTCCATCACTGTTTCGGGTTATTCTGCTTCATAGCCTTGAGGACATTGCTTTAAAAGACTTCAGAGAAGAAGGACAGGATCCTTTTCAAATCCTCTAGCTGCCGCATATCAAGTTTTCCTTTTTGACATTTCTTTATTTTTTATTTCCATTCTTTTTCCTTTACAAATCAAGTTATTCTTTTGAATTTCAGATTTGATCGACCCAATCAATCCCGACCCGATCATTTTTGCATCGCTTGGAGCAAGTTGTGGTTTAATATCTTAATTTCAGGGCTTGATATGTAGTTCAAAATATAAGTGAACAAATACAAGAGCATGCGATTGTGTGATCATGTGATTTTGTGCCCCAGGACCTTTGGATGTATTATCTAACACAGTATGTTCACAAAATGAGCCTTACTAATGTCAGACAGCACTGTATTCTTTAGAACTGAGCTGGTTGGAACAGCTGTGGACACCCAACATCTGTGCATCTCAGTAGCCGTGATGTCATGTGTTCTGTTCTTTGCTTTCTTAGAGTTTTGCTCCCCCCAAGGAATACTTGTTGGAACCCTATCCACATGGACACAGCTGTCAACTCTCTTGATATCTACATCAACAACCATCCAAAAAAACCACAACAAACTCGTTTTCCTGCTTCCTGCCCCAAACTTTCTGCTGAGTGCTGGTGTGGGAGCTTGGTTGAGTTCTCTGTTGGTACTAGAGGGAGGGGGGGAGGAGGAGGAGGAGATGAAAAGGAAGTGGAGGTAACCGTGTGTGTGTGTGTGTGTGTGTGTGTGTGTGTGTGTACAATAGAGGCTTTGTGAGAGGGTCCCGCTGTGACAGGATTGTTTGGGGGGGGGAGCAGAGGGGCGGTCAGGGCTTAGCGAAGCGTAGCCACTTCATTAGTCAGGGCTCTCCTTTTGCACCTCCTCCTCCCATCCATCCTCCCTCCTGTCATTCCCTCGCTGCCTTTCCTTCCCCACTCACTCGTGGAGCCACAGAGGCAGGAGCCGCTCTGGCTGGACAGCACTGAGCCTAGCGCAGGGTTTTGACTTAGCATTGAGGATGTGCTTTTGAGGCTGACCGCAGTTGTTTGGCACAGCTTTCTTCCTCAGTATCGCACCGTTTCTGTTCTGAGGTAAGTTGTCTTGTGTTGTTATCCTTCCTGTCCCCTCCCGTCCTTGGCCGCTGACTTGCATCTTCTCTTCCCCTGAGCTGCAGTTTTGGTGTCGGATGACTGCACGCAGCATTCTAACTAGGCAGGCCTTTTGATGAACAGCCGAGAATGCAATTTAAGTGGTTAATAAGGCATTTCTATGACTACGCTAGTTTTCTTTGCTTCTTGTACCATTTTCATCCTTCTGTGCATGATGACATCAGCTGAAAAAAACGTAGGGCTAGAAGTTTCGCAAACCCATTTTTGTTGGTTGGATGGTTTATATGAGGTGATATTTGCCTGCCGAGCATGGGCTGGGGGGGATGGTGTTGTTAGGAGACTATTGCCTCAGCTGTGTTGACCAAATTATCAGTGTTATAGGATCTACGTGCTTGTGATTGCTTTCTCCCCCCACCCACTGCCTTTCTTTGTCAAACGCGCACACCCTCTGGGACAGATGAGCGCCGGGGTAATCCTTCACATCCTCTGTGGGAAAGGGCAGAGAGGAGAGCACTCAGACGAACCTCATCACTTACTCGTGAGAAAGCCTGATCCACTAAAACCCACTGTCTGTCCAGAAAAACAACAACATCACGGCTGTTTTTTTTGTTTGTTTTTTACCCAGAGGGCTGTTTGCATCATCCCGAGTGCTTGTTTGCAGCTTTATATCCTGTTCAACTGTCCTCCTTTTTAATGTTTCTCCATCTCACTTTATGACTACTTGGGGCATCATAGCCACATGGTTTATCAACTTTCCCACCTGATTCACCAGGACACCTTCTGAATTTTATGTCTTGTAAATTAGATTTTTTGCAGACGCTTTCAGTGTGTACTGTAGATGAAAAAGCCCCATGTCTGACATAGTGTAAATACTGCATGTACTTGATGGGATAATCTTGAATGAGGCTTCAAAGTAATTGTGTGTAGTCAGTTGAACTTGAAAGTCATTCACATGGCTTTTTGAGGTCTTTCACCTGTCCCAGGAGTCCCAGGGCTCCAGGGTAGGGCTGGACAACAAACCACATGTTATTACATACCTACCTTTTTTGTTATCGCTTTTTTTAATAGATTAATAGTTTGAATGCTGTATACTCAAACTCTGCTACTCAAACTCTCTGCTTGAGAGTTTTATCTGCTACAACCAATGATATCAAACCAGTCTGGTCGAAGTCCTCTCCAGAATTTTAACTGGGCATGCAGTAATGAATCAATACAAATGTATAGAAGTGAAGAGATAAGATAATGTATCAGAACAATATTATTTACTGTAATCCAGTGAATGCACTTTTAAAGGAATAGTTTGACATTTTTGGGATATGCCCTAATTCACTAGTACTGCTGAGTTAGAAGTGAAGATTGATACCACTCTCAGGTAAGGTACGGAGCTAGACCTAGACGTGATTACCTAAGTTTAGCAGGGGGGAAAGGCTAGTCTGCCTCTCTCCAAAATCTGTCTACCAGCCCCTCTAAAATGTACAAATTCACACGTTGTCTCATTTGTTTTAGTCCGTACACAAACAGCAATCTAAATCAATGTGTGCTCTTGGAGGGAGTTGCATGGTGGAACTACTTCTTGACGGTCAACAGTTAATCCATCAGCTTAGCATTTCTACTGGTTGTCTGGCAACTCCAAGGTGATGGCAAGACTCTTGGTAGTCACTTCTCGTTGCTGTTCACCAAGAAATAGTTACAGGATGTAAATCACCTGTTTTCTTTGCTTCTAGTCCTTTTTAGAATGAGGGAAGCTAATCGCCCACTGGATCAACTTATACACTTAGCATGACCGGGAAATCAAACTTCTCATTTAACTCTTGGAAAGAAAGCAAACGGGGATGTCATTTAAAATGTCAAACAGTTTCTTTGGAACTGTAACTAGCCCATAATCGGACACACGAGAGGCCGACTGCCTTTTCTGCCAACAAGCAGCTGTCGGGTTGGTGTGTCAGGGCCCTTATTTACACTCTTTGAATTGCAGACCTTCTGGATATGATCTCTTTTAACCCAACTCTCTCTTATCTCTCCACAGAATGAAGAAGTGAACAATCTGTGGTCACGGTCATGGCTGTCCAGGCTGGCATCCAGGTAGGCTCATCACCATCTAGATTGGATTAGATGTACTTTAATTGGCCAGAGAAGAAATTAAGTCCTTGAGTCCATTGTGGATAGTGGTACAGGAGTCAGATTCACATGGCAGTGTGTTCTTCAAGTCTCAACACATGAGTTACAAATGTCCACATTGCAGTAGAGCTGAACTTGACATTGAGACCTCATTATAGTGCCCTCTTTTGGTCAATCAGTACCATTCTTAGTGTCCAGGCAGTGATTCACATGTGTACCAAATTGTGGTTAAATAAAGTGGTGCAGACATCTGTCTCCCACTCAACAACTGTGGCAAGCCCACCTGTGTTCCAACATGCCATCTTGTTGTTGTTATGCATGTCTGACTTTCCACTGTTTGGACCCTGAGGAGTTTCTCCGTACATTGTTTTTAGGGGAAGAGGGTGGAATGTGCGACACTTTTTCCCCCTCCTTTCACTCCCAGCAACGAAATGTCAGCCATCCCAAAAACCCAAAACAACAAACGTATCGTCTTACAGATTTGTCCCATGGCAAAATGTTGTCGTTGAGAAGGGCTTTTCTCCGTCATCTGGTTTGGGAAGTCCTGGCTCTTTTCCCATCTGTGTTGGATTGTGGATATTGCAAAATATGTATCCCAGTTCTGCACACAACATGTGGCATGAAATGTCTCGGGCATAAAAAAATTTTTTTTGGTTCTGGTTGATTGTCAGTTGAAGTCATGGGTTGGTAGGAAATTTTATTTTTTATTTTAATTTTTTTCACAGTGGCCTCAAGCGATAGGTAGGAATTTTCCTTTACAGTAGCAATGGATTTCGCCTACCTGTACTTAAATAGAAAGATAGTTTAGTTTATTGTCACTACACAACGAAATGAAGATGACTTCAGTCACTGACTTGGCAGTATAAAGATAGAAAAGATAAAAAGTACTACATGTATAGTACCACCTTGTGTGTCCCAGCCTGTTACACACACTGATTTTAAATGTGTGTACTTTTTCCTCTCCTAAAAAAACAGTTCTGGATCATTGATATTGAAGACATCTCAAGCAATGTTTCATCTAATACCTTTTCAATAGTATAAACTTTAATACAAAACTTCTCAGAAAAACCTTTAACCGAGCCCGTTGCTGGATGCACCTGAGGACCGACACACAAAGTATGCACGCCTCTCTGATCGGCACCAGGGGGTTAGCGGTTCAACTGAGTGGAGGATGTGCGTAATGTGTTGGTGTGTGTCGGAGGCTGGCTGGCTGCTTGGCACTTCAGACAAAGCTCAAGCTAACAGGCTCATTAGCTAACCAAACATTGAGCGGTAACATCTGCAAAAAAACATCTGCAATGAGAGTGCTCAAAAGGGCATAATGCAATCCTGGAGCTCGGATCTTCCGCGTTGACTGGCTCATGACGTCACAATGGGCATGCGCACTAGCAACAGTTTGTTTGTGTTGTCGTATCATGCTAGTATGCTCGTTCATGAGCCTCATTGTTCCTGATGGTTTACATGCTTATCTGGCTAAGAAAATGGATTTATTTAGCTAGGTACTAAGGTTGGCCTGCAGTTTCGTGAACAGCGCTTCCCTTAATATATCCATGGCTTCATTTCTCATCCAGGTTACAGACTTTACAGCATACAGTCCTACTATGTCTGTAGTAAGGTTACATAGTCATATAGCTATTTAGCTGTGTTACCGTTCTCTTAATACATCCATGCTATCTACCGCTGATGTTAGCTACTAGCCGATAGCCCCGGCAGTTTGGGAAACGCTAATGACGTTACATCCACGTAACAGGGTTTACAGCATAATGCATACATCCCTCGGATGTATCATAAGATAATACCATGGATGTATTAATAGAACACATAGTGAATTACAACCATTAGCTACAGCCATAACAGCTACAGGACCCCAGTAGAACCGTCAAATGAGCGTGCCCACCAGTGCAGAGCGACATGGACGGGTGCAGTTGCGTCCATTATGCGTGTTCATCATGCTTAGTTTAATAACTCTGGATTTGGCTACTAGTGAATGTTAAAAACGTGATGTTTTAAACAAGGAACCGTTTAAGTGTTCAGGCTTGAAAGTTAAAAGCTGAAATATAGAAGTTTCTTTTGCCATGCAATGTCTATGTGAAAAGTCTTTCTGGGCCATGGGGTGCGGTCTACCATGACATATTACTAGACCGATTGGAAAACTGGGATGGCCTTTCTGGCTCAGTACTAAACTGGTTTGAATCCTACTTAAGGAATTTGGACTTTGTGTCTATAGGTAATTATGCATACAGTATAAGCGTACAAATATGACGTGCGGAGTTCCCCACGGCCCTGTTCTGGAGCCTCTTCTGTTTAACTTCTACATGCTTCCACTGGCTCAGATTATGGAAAACACCAAAATAATTTACCATAGTTATGCAGATGACACACACATTTATATAACCTTATCGCCAGGGGACTATAGTCCAATACAAAAACTGACTAAGTACATAGAACAATTTAACAACTGGATGTACCAGAACTTTCTTAAATTAAATGAAGGAAAAACTGAGGTGGTTTTTTTTGGAGCAAAAGAGGAACAATTGAAGTGAGTGCTGAGCTTCCAACGTCAGTGTTAAAAAGAACAGACAAAGCTTGGTGTAGTCATGGACTCTGACCTGAATTTTAACAGCCACAATAGGACAATTACAAAGTCAGCCTTTTATCACCTTAAGAATATATCAAAGGTTAAAAGACTTTGCTTTCATCTTCAGTAGACTTCAGTAGGTCTCCCTGAAAAATCCGACAGCTGCTGCTCTAGTCCTCACTAAGACCAAGAGAGTGGATGTCATCACTCCAGTTCTTACACTGGCTTCCTGTGCCTCAAAGAATTGATTTCAAAATACTTTTGCTATTTTCTAAATCACTAAACGGTTTAGGGCCAAAATACATTTCAGATCTGCTACTACACTACGAACCACCCAGACCTCTCAGGTCATCTGGGACAGATCTGCAGAGTCAGAACTAAACAGGAGGAAGCAGCATTCTATGCTCCTCATATCTGGAACAAACTCCCAGAAAACTGCAGATCCACTGCAACGCTGTTCTTTTAAATCAAGGCTGAAGACCTTTCTTTTTGATGTTGCCTTTCTTTAAATGGTTGTTCATTTCTTTGTTTAATTTCTTATACTTCTTATACTAACTGAAATGTGCTATACAAATGCAGCTGCCTTGCCTTGTGGTTGGATGCTCTAGCTTCAAATCCACCATAAGATGGTGTTATTTAGGTTTGTTTGTGACAGGAGAATTTTTTTAGAGTTGTTTAAATTGTATGGTGCTGTGTCTCTGTAGGCTGCCTTTACTTTCCCCAAAATCACTGTCACCTTTGTCTAAAACATGGTTGAGAGTAGTTTACAAACAAGTTAATCACCATTTAAGGAAAATTCCTGTTTAAAAAAAAAAAAAAAAAAAAAAAAAAAAAGTCTTATTTTTTTGTTCAAACTTGTTTTTACAGTGCATCTCATTCCCATTCAATACCAAAGAAAGCAGAAAACAGTGGGGATTTCCCAATTATGAACAGTCAGTTGTGTGAGGACATTTCTAGTTAATTCTTGTATGCCACTTAGACATAGAAGAAGAAATCTAGGAATTGGTGGATGATATTATGTGCCATCGAAGGCACCCTGTTAGGATATTGATCCGTATCAGGCTGTGGTGATGCTGCAGAGAATGTAACACTGCAGCTCCTTCCAAAGCTCAGCTCGGAGCTTTACTGCCAATGTAGAGCAGCACAGTCGCATTCGATAACTGGTCACACTCTGACTGCTTTGTTCACCCATGCTGAAAATGTATGCACTCATGGAAGTATCATAAGTACCATATGCGTACATTAATGCAACAGTAACACACATTGTATATGATGTCTGCAGGTTTTGGTCTCATGCCTGGGATATCTGACGGACATGGTTAAAACTCTGTCACTACAAAGCAAAAAAAAATCTTTTAGCTTGTTTCTGATTTTACCTTTCTAAATATATAATCCTTCAATTTAAGTTCAAAAGTAGAAAGCAAAACACGTAAGTAACCAAGTTTATAGGTACAATCTCTGAACCAGTCGGCTATTGGTCTGACGACTATTTCGTTTCTGGGGACAACAGCCAACTCTGTACTTTTTGTAGGTGTTTAGGTCCTAACGACTTTTCAGCCAGTCTCTGTGAATGGATGACTGCATAGGATTGCCGATAATAGTTATTCGCTATAATAGTTCAATCTCTTATTGCTCTCCACATGGTCGGTTTACCTGCATGCAACCAAAGCCTACTCAAACTTGATTGGTCAAAATACTCGGGACTAAAAAACGAAACCGAACACTTTTGATACCAGTTCAATTCTTTTTTTTTCGTGGGCTACAGATGATCTATTGACAGATTAATGTAGATGCACATCAATGCAGAGCAGGGTTAGGGAGACGTTGTCTCCTTGTAGCATCTTTTATAGAAACACACACCAAATAGAATGCCCTCCAAGTATTTAAAAAGGGCAACATGACCTTGTTATTTCAGCATGGCCAAACCAATCAGCTCTTGGTTAAGTTATGATCCTGAAAGGTCAAAGGTTAACAACCAGGTCATGAAGTTTGGGAAGTCAAAAAAATGGAAGCGCTGAAGTAATGGCAAAGCATTTCAAATGTAAAGGAGTTGAAAGGAGTTCTGGTATCATTTAACTTCCCAAATCATAACTTCTAGTTTAAGTTGTAGCTGAACATCTGACAAAGCTTAAAGTGAAGGTGTTTCTAGGTTTCATATATATGACTTATTGACATATGGCATGAAGATAATGTTTTATAATAACAGATGCTACAGTCATGAGAACAGCTTATATAATGAGAAAGAATCTTTAAATAACCAGACCATAATAATGAGGTAAGACCATGATGTGAGAAGAAGACCTTGCAGGGCATGTGTAATTTCAACAATGGCTTGAAAGACCATTTTTAGGCTATTTTGCTACATCCCACTTTTCTCATTGAGCGTCCTGTTATTGACTATTGTTTCAAGGGTTTAGTGGTATAGGTGGCTCAGATAAACTCCTAAAGTGTACGATGCCGGCCTCTCAGTCCGTTGCATTTCATACCAGGATTACCAAGCCACATTACAGCTCCTAATGAGGAAAGACCATGGTGAAAGAAATTGAGACTTTCTCTAATCTTTGTGTAATGCAGCTTTCAGTTTACAACACAAGGCTTCTTTCAAAATAAATACTCTCTATGGACCTGTATGCAGTCAGGTGACATGGTGCGAGGCTGGATTAGCTCACTGTTCAGTCGTCTTTTACGTAACTTCTACGTTACACTACGCTGCCTTATTTTCTAATTAGCCAGATGCCAAGAAAGGCACGTGTTGTTGTGAGCCTGCTATGTAGGCAGTTTGCCCTTCTGAACCGTGTTATGTAATGTGTGTCTGCACCAAGTGTCTGTCTGTCTGTCTGTCTGTCTGTCTGTCTGTGTGTCGGCTCATCTCTTTTTGTTTCCCTAGTCTTACATCTTTGTTACCACCCCCTTCTGGGTTCAAAGGTCACCCTGATGGGGACAAGAGTGGAACAAAAAAAAAAAAAAAAAACACATTCCTAATGCAATGGCGTCTCATTGGTGTTTATTCTTAACATTTGTTTGCATGTCCTAAATCCTAACAGAGAGCTGACTACAGGGCCCTGAGGGCTAAATGTCTCACCAGACAACCCAAATCACACATTGAGTTTATTAAATTAGGGAAATGAGTCAAAGTTGCCTGAAGTAGAATGTTAAAAGGAACAGGAAGTTTAATTAACTTGTCACGAAGAGTTCTACTCAGCCTGTGAAAACAGTTTTATAATGTCTTCTTTGGTTCTGGAGGGAACTTTTATAAAGCAAAATAACCCTGATGATGTCATCAAGGTTACATTTTATAATTGAAAGTCTGAGTTATGAACTGGAGGTGTAGGGTTTGAAGATCAAGTGTTTTGGGGTTTTGACCCATACTAGGGACAAAATGTCAGCATATCTCCATCTCTGCGGCTTTGATTTTGACCATTATTTTTTTTTTTTAATCTGTCACTTGAGATGCCCCGGATTTAATGGAAGTCCAATACTACATCAGTGGAGTATTGTTTCTTTCTTTTAGACACATTTTAGGTCAAAATTGAAACGGTCCTATGTATTTAGACTCCTAATTTGTCAATCCTTTCTACTTAGCATTGTAAGATTTGTTGCATCCCCAGTAGGGCTGCACAATTAATCGTAATTCTATTAATTGCAATATTGACTAATATTGACATGTCAAACCATTCTGGATTAAGTACTGTGGTGCTGCAGAGACATCCCATCCTACAAATTGTATCCTACAAAGTATATCCCACTGTAATCTTTTTTTTATTTATTTATATATTTTTCAATGAGTGATACAAAAATGATTACTTCCAATCGTGAATAAGATCGTAATATCAGTCAAAAATAATTGCAATTATATGTTTTTCTCATATCGTGCAGCCCTAATCCACAGTTCCCTTTTTAAAATGTCCCTTTACATACTCCCAGTAAGGAAGTAGATTATGGACATTCAGTATCTGCTTGATCTAATGTTTTGTTATATAGTTATATCACAATGTACATGCACACACACAGTCTCCTCAGCCGTGTTGGTGTGGCGGCTCTGAGCATCAGCAGTGCATTACTGTATAACGGGCCTCTCTGTCTGAGTCGACTGGCCAGAAGGCTTCCTGTTTGTAGGCACAACGAACGACAGGATTTCAAGGCCCCAACAGGACTGGGCCTTGTTTCAAGCACAATAACCCATTCACTACAGTGGATGCAATGTCTCATTATTGCTTGATAATATGTGATGGACACAAAGATTAGAGGCTGTATCTTAAAGAGATGTCAACAAAGTGGATGGGGAGATTTCAAACAGAATTTGAGTTATGTATTGTCTGCACAAGTCATCGTTGGGGCTGGGCGATTTGGAGAAAATTAAATATCACAATATTTTTGACCAAATATCTCTTGATACCTCAACGATATTGTAGCGTTGGCTATTTGTGCTTTCACAAAATATTGACACAATGAGATAAAAGTTTTGATAAATGATCATCAGTAATGTGGACATGATGACTAAGTGGGTAAAGGCTAATAATAGAACCGTTACAACAGTCTGGTGAGTTCACAAAATGACATCACTTTAGTGTAATGCAGCCTTTAAAACCAGGAAAAGACACCACTCATGTCATATTATGATATCCAAAATCTAAGATGATATAAGATCCCATATCACAATATCAACATAATATTGATATATTGCCCAGCTCTAGTCGTTAAAATGCACAGCTGCTGCTGGTTTCTGGCTTGCTTCTCCTGTTGCCAAGTTGAACTAAAACAACAAAAGAGCCATTTTGTAAATGGGAATTACATGTTTATTATATATCTATTTAGGTCTTTAAAGCTTTGACAAAGCTTTGACATTATTTTCACTGTTGATTATTTTCTCAATTAATTGATTACTTGTTTGGTAAAATGGTGAAAATGACCAGTGTGACCAATGACTGGAAAAATAAAATGTTTCCTAAAGCCCAAGATGACGTCCACAACGTAAAGATATTCAGTTTACTGTCACAGAGGAGAGAAGAAACTAGAAGATATTCACATTTAAGAAGCTGGAATCAGAGCATTATTACTTCTTTTTTTCCCATAAGAAATTACTCAAACTGATTTTATCAAAATATTCATTTAATAGTTGACAACCGATCAACGAATTGATTCATCTTTGTAGCTCTAGTTTTGTCTTTGAATGTTTCTAAAAAAGTATCCAACTTAATAATAACTTCCTAAATGTATGTGGTGGCTGTGAAACGAAGAACACTGAGGCTACACAGGATTACTTTCCGTCTTTCCTTCATATCAAAGACTTATTGTCAGTGTAAAAGATAGAGCTGTAGTATGAGAGACAAGGGATCGGAAGGGAGGGGTGGGAGAGTAGAGATGGATATGATGAGACATCAGTGATCAAGCGGCTGGCTCCAGGCACCAAAGCCCCGGACTGTGAACCAGTGCTAGACACCCATTTAAGCAGTCAAGTGCAACAGCATTCAATTGTCTCTGTTTTTTCTTTGAACAAAAGAAAAAATAACTGACTGTGAGGTTGTCTTTTAGTGGACAATGAAAGATGTTTAAAAAAGTAATGGGGTTGGGTGCTTGGTTTTTGGTTTTTACTCAGTTTACCAGTGGTTACCAGGCCCAGTGGCAGTGTGGAATGACGGCATCCCTGACAGGTCCTCTCTGCATGGACGGGTCTGATATTCACACCGTGCATGGCTGGATGGTAACTAGAGTATGATAACATGTTGGCTGTGGAGAAACGTCTAACCTACATTCAGGGTTAAAAAGCCTTGAAGATCTTGCAAGATTGTGCTAGATGCCATTTTTTTCCTAGAACATATTGATTGTCGTTGCATGTATGAACGGTTGGTAATCTTCCGTCTCCAGGTTTGGTTTGGTGAGAAGTTCGACGCCCCACTGCTGAGCCCCAGGAGCCCTCGCAGCCCGTTAGCCCAGCGCCACGGCCCCGGCCTCACAGACGTCTTCCAGTATGACCAGTGGCTGGCCGTGCGACATGAAGCCACCCTGGTGCCCATGCAGGAGGATCTGGCCATCTGGCTCACCAGCATGCTGGGTAAGAGCTGTGTGTCAGCTAAGAAGTAGGGCTGCACGATAAAAGGAAAATATGTGATATGCGCAGCCTTTCAATATATTTGTTATACCAGTTCATATTGCTATATAAATGATATACTCTGCAGCCCTAAAGTACTTCTTTTTAGAGGTTTTGTCATATGTCTTTTTGCCCCCCCCCCCCCCCCCCTCCCCTCCAAACTGGTGCATATATGAATCAACACTGCATTTGCATGCTAACCGTTTCCCGCTCGAGGCTAGGAAAATACTGAAGCACAATTGACGTGGGTCTCTCATGTAATTGGATTTGGATGCTGCAAACACAGAAACAGGAGTGGAACAAAATCCCTCTATTGTCCCTTGTAATACAATGGAGCAGTGAGGAAACTGAAGCTGACTGGAAACTGACTCCATTCTTTTTTTTTTTTTATTAAAGAAGCAAACCGTTTTTCCTAAGGAATGTGGGCAGGTACGAAACACTCAACATGAGTTATAGGTACCGTGACCGTGATGACCTGTATCCCACATTTGTAAACCGTTTGACCGATACTGCAGCAACAGGTGGCGTGCAGCAGATAAGGTTTCAAGCCTAGGGGCTCGGCTGTCGTCGTGCGGAAACTCAACTTTTGTGGAGCAATCTTTTGTCATTTAAGTGTTGTGACTATTTTGGATTTTGTGCCCAATGTGAATTCAGTTCCCATGGCCTTTGTTGAGTTTACTAGGGCGGTGATTTACAATAAGGGGTCGTGGGAGCGCCATAAGTTCTTGAGCAGTTTGTAGGGAAGTCCTCTGTTGAAAAGCAACTGTTAATGTGCAGTCTTTTGTCTTTTTGTTCTACAACAAAAAGAGACTGAAAACAAACAAAACTCCTTTTTTTTTTTTTGTATCGACTATTGAAAAAACGCCTCGTTATTCAATGCCAAACTTCAATACCTAAAGAGTACATCTCATCAGCATCAGTGAGCCAATAAGCATGCAGCATGCTTGTACCAATAATGTTTGTGATTGGCTGTCTAACGTTACACGTCGTAGAAGACCACAGGGAAAACTCTACGTTAGAGAGACGGGGCTCACGTAGGAAGAGCTGTGAATAAATAAAAAGATTTGTGTCGTAATGTAGTCATGTTATTTTTGTTAAAATGGATTTCATAAAATTGGAATCGCAAAAAGTATTGTTGAGGAGCCGGTATCCCGGTATTGGGATAAAAAAAAAACCCTACTTGAGATGTGGTTTGGACCCAATTTACATGAAATCGTGTAAATGGGACAAATCTCATCTTTAAAAAGTGCTTTTGCAAATGGAAAAAGTAGCATAATTTGTATTGTGCTGTTTTGGATTGCATTTTTCCAGGCGAGGAGGTGAGAGCTGAGTTTTTCATGGACGAGCTGAATAACGGCGTGAAGCTCTGCCAGCTCATTGGCGTGCTGCAGACGAAAATCGCCCAGAGCTGCCCCTCCGCACTCTGCAAGGTGAGTCAGACAGCGGGCGGTGAAAATAGCCGGGCCGTCGTCCAAAGGGCAGCTCTTATGCTCACACACGGGGAGTTTGGGGGAGAACACAGTATGGGCAAATGACTCTACATTCATTGTGCTCTGGTTTTTAACTGCACATGTCCACGCTGAGGTTGACGATGCTTTTTTCCCCGACAGCTGTTCCCCACCAGGAAGATTGCATGTAAGCGTGACGCCTCTCCAGGTTCCTTCTTTGCTCGAGACAACACCGCCAACTTCCTGGCTTGGTGTCGCCACGCTGGCGTGGAGGAGACCTACCTGTTTGAGTCCGAAGGCCTCGGTAAGAGCGGCAGCTGACATCACAGAAACCATACACTGCTTCCATCTATTCTGGCGCAAATGCATCCTTTCTGTCTGTATTTGTTTTATCATTGTAGATCAGGGATGCACCGAAATCCAGGATTTGGCTTTGGATTGGGCCGAATATTGGGCTTTTTTGACGGGGTTTGGTCTCTGCCAAACCTTAAAATTGTTTCCCACCGAACCCTACGCTTGCACTATGCACACTACGCTGGTCGCCGTAATGACGCCGCCGTTGATTACAGGAAGGTGTGTGCATAGGTGGAGCGTTCATTGCAGTAGGTTGTGAGACAGTGAAAATGGAACCCGTGAGCAGAATTGTTTGGCAGTACTTTCAGTCAAAAGAAGGCGATTCAAGTCGAGCTACATGTTCAATTTGCAATGCTGATTTGTCTCGTGGTGGCGAGGACCCTAAACAATACACAGCATCGCCGCTGTTAAAACATTTGGTGTGAAACATCCAAAAGAATACGAGTTGTGCATGAAGGAATCTACAGAGAGTAGCCAAAATGTAGCAGCTTCAGACTTTGGACGTCGTCTACTTCGTTAATGTGTGTACTGTGTGATGGCCTAAGGATAGGAGTAGGATACGGCAGATTCTTAACCTGTGGATTTGGTTTTTGGCCGAACCCCAAAAATCTAGATTCAGTGTGTCCCTACTGTAGATGCACACTAATTCTTTTGTGATGAAAGAAGTGAATAGATTTATAAATCTATATTTGCACTTGCGCCAGAATCTGCTCCAGCGACCCTGCAAGTGATAAGTGGTTACAGATAATGGCCGGATGGAATCTATATTTACAGTAAAAAAAGCCAAATTAGCCTGCTATTTCTTTTCTTTCTTTTTTTGTTGCTTTCTGCCTTGCTTTCATTCATGTACAGCAGCCTTAGCTCTGTTACAATCAATCTAAAATGTGAACCTGTGTCTGAGTAAATGTGACCTTTTTGAGTTTTTTGGAAACATTGTTTTAGGCCAATACCACCTGGCAACCCTTTCCTGGTTATGTATATACCTACATTCTAAATATGAATCTGGGTTGTTGGAAGAACCCACAGTAACTTAATAAAGTGCTACCTTCTGCTGTTCTGGCAAAGATTGAGGTAGTATGTCACAACCTTACCTCTTGAATAACCAGATGAAAATGTCAAAGTCCAAGATTTGTTTGTCCAAGTAAGCAAACATTTTTCAACAGAGACGGTCCCCTTAATCGTCTGTTAAGTCTTTTATTCCCGGGGATCAAAGGGCAAATGTTCAAATAACTTCCTCCCACCAGCCAAGTTATACTTTTTAAACTTGGAAACTTTGGGAAATGGTATCAGGATGAGTTTTCCTGCATGTGCTTGGCCACAATTTACCTACTGGAACGAAAAAAACTCCCCATATTTTTTTCTCTTAAGCTTTTATTTCTTTAGCGAGCGGGCCAAAAGGAAGTTCAGCCAAGTAAGAAAACAAATACACCAGAGTGCTGAGCAAGAAGACCATACAAATCCTTAAGGAGTTCTTTTAACCCTCTAAGGTCTAGCATTTTTACACATCTTCTTGAATTCTCCTTTTAGGTGTATTTGCATATAACCAATCCCCATGTGTTTCATATCAAAATGTTCAGACCAAACTCAGATTTTTGTATAGGGCGCCCCAAATTGTTCCCGAGAAACGTTTTAAAGAGACAATTTGGCCCTAAATTGGACATATTTCACAACTTGCTTGTGAAAACATACCTACACTTAATTGTTTTGCTGATTGAAATGAGTTCACAAAAAGTCTCGGGTTCACAAAAGTAGCCTACTATATGAATAAAATAGTAAATGAATGAAATGTAATATTGCTTCTTGAGCTGGTGCGTCTTTTGTCCTCGTATATTTACTAGGATGTAGATCTCTCTGCAGGTTGTTCCTGGATCTTTTAAATAAGAACACCAGCTAAAGGGAACATCGTTAACGCCACATTGTTGTGCTAATGTTGGGCCTTATAGAGGATGTTTAACAGTGTAAAACAGTCAAGACTGCGGCTGTAAGCTCCTAATAACTTTGCAGAGCTCTGTTGTTTTAAGCCTTGCTTCTTAATGGTTTAATAGGATCTGTTGCGGAGAGCAATTGCCCTGAGCACTCGGTATGGGGGATCACTTCATTACAAGTAATGGCTCTCCGATAAAAGGGATTGGAGCGATTTAGAACCAAAGCCATGCGCCTGCTGTGATTCTCTTACCCAATATATATTCTTGTTTAATGAATGTCCGTGTGTGACATTAAAGCTGTGCCCTCCACACCCAACGCTCTGTTCTCTTCTGCATGAATCAGCCAACAACCCCTCTGGGAATAACTAACTTTATCGTATGTGCTCATAGTGTCACGTTTTGGAAAGTAACACGTGAATTTTGTTGCCCCTCATCCCTCCTGTTTGTCATCCTGTTGTGTTCTCTCTAAAGAAAGCTGCTTCCTGACATTGTTTACCTGTGAATTGTTGTGTTTTCTCCCTCAGTGCTGCACAAGGAGCCTCGGCAAGTGTGTCTCTGTCTGCTGGAGATCGGTCGCATTGTCTCCAAGTAAGTCTTTGAACACAAACCAAGAAGAGGGAACTTCAGATGGTTCAAGATTGGTGAAACGTTCCAGGGCCAAAAGTGCAGATGTAAAGTGTGCTGTGCGTTCCTCAGGTATGGTGTGGAGCCTCCTGTGCTGGTGAAGCTGGAGAAGGAGATAGAGTTGGAGGAGACTCTGTTGATGACGGAGGAGCCACGGCCAGCCGTCAAAACCTTCAGCGTGTGCTGCCAGCACGGCGGCCTCTACCAGCCGGGGGTGAGTTCTGACTCCCGGACGACGGGACATATGAACCCCTCCACCAGGAGGCAGGACGTGTGGCACAACGATCTCCTTTTTTAACTTTAGGAATGTTAAAGTAACTGTTTGACTGAAATGTTAATAAGAATATTGACTGATTTGAATTCTTACAATGAATCAGTTAAACAGTTAAAAGCAATATTAAAAAACAAAATAAACAAAAGTTATTAAACTGTTTTTTGGCATGTTGAAAAATAGGTCATACAATCTATAAACCGCTAGTTATTTGCACTAGCAAGTTGTGTTTTAAGTAGCGTTGTTCCGATACCAGTATGGGGAAAATCTCTGATGCTGCCTAAAAGGCTGCTGTCTGTATAGGCGAGTATGGGAGACTATGCACCGATGTGATACCATGGAAATAAGCCTTGAAAAAAAGTTTCACCAGGATAAATTAGCTCTCCGCTAGTTGACCAAATCAGAAATCCATTTTCCTTTGCCGCTCAAAAAAAGTTAAAGAGAGGAAAAAGACCTTTTATAATGTACTGGTATCAGATCAGTACTCCGTATCAGCTGGCACACAAGTTCAGGGATCCTGTAGTTAAGCTGCTCTCTGCTGGACAACGCTCACAAAGAAGAGCTACATGTTACATGTCACTGTAGGGTCGGGACACACAGCTGACAACCTCGCAGGTGGATGAGGTGGAGACGGGCTCAGACATACACGCCGCAAACCGCTGGACGTGTCGGTCACGCAAGCTGTTCCAGGAAAGTGTCTGCATGTCTCCACGACAATTCATGGAACATCGTAGTCTCCCGGACGGGTAAACTGGGTTTTTAGCATCCCTTTACCCTCTGATAGATAGATAGATAGATAGATAGATAGATAGATAGATACTGATCCCCAAAAAATGGGAAATTATAGTGTAACGGTAAGCGAAATATCAGTCACACAGCAAAGACTATAAATGAAATACTAGGATACAATATACATACATGAAGAAATAATAATAATAGGATAAAATACAAGAACAAATATTTAAAATATATACAAGTTGGGTATACAAAATGTGCAACTGCTTAACTGCTCTACTCTACTCAACTACTTTAACGTCAGTCTAGATCAGTGGTTGTCAAATCTTTTCCAATAATGTATCTCATTTGAAATATGTTTTTCATCTAAGTACCCCCTAAACCGCACAAAAGAATTTTGGTAGAAAAAAAAATGCCTATCTTTAAAGAAAAAAACACTTAAATGCTAAACTTTAAATGTTTCCAATCACTAAATTCATTCATTACTATAGTGAATAATTATTTTAGGACTTTTGCATGACTGATATTTGTTTTTTTTAATGGAACAAGGAACTTTACACACCCCCTGCAGTTCTCCAAGGTACCCCCAGGGGTTTGCGGACCCCCATTTGAGAACCACCGGTCTAGGATGATGGCGTTCACTGCTGGCCGCTCACAACCAAGCAGACAGGGAGCTGCTGTCTGCTCAAACAATCCATTTGGCCTACAGCTGATCATGTCAGCGTCACATAGGTGGTCCATGTGCGACCCAGTTGAGGCGGCTTCTTCGGCGCCCCACGGGGTATGACACATCCCGGCTGACCACGTGCCGCTCTGCCGGCGCCCTGTGACTCACTCTCACGCGGTCACACGCACACACAGAGATGAGCGGACTGTTCACGTCCCAGTGTAAATGCTCCGTCTCTCTCCCAGCGACGAGGCTCCTCCATCAACGCTAAAGCACGTCTGATGGATGTTGTGATTCACCGCGAACACCGGCACTGTTCGCTGGGTTTATTTCCCATGTCCAGTCCGGCGGGTAAAATGAGGCTCTGACACTCAGGGTTGGGGGTTTTATTCCCAGAGGAGACCGCTGGACTAAAAATAACCACACTCAATGAAGTGGAAGACAGTTGGGATGAAAGCAAATTTGTTCCCAAATGCCCTTTTCCTTTCCATGTTCAAACAAGCAGTTGTTAAGCTGCAGCTTGTAGCAAATGCTGTCCGTTATTTTAGGCCAGTGTCTGTCTTCGTCCCCTCGTCTTGTCTCATTTTGAGATTCTAAATACTTCTTTTAACAAGACATGCCTTGCTTCGCTGGGTGTGATTGCATTATTGCTCACTTATGCAGCAGCAAAAACCAGAGGTCTTTTTAAATATACTGCTTTGTTTTCAGCCATCTGAGGTGACACCGAGTAATCCTTCAACTGTAAATGTCGGGTTCTGATCATATTGAATGTTTGAAGAGTCCAATATTTCTGCCAATAAGAGCTCCAATATGGGCGCCTCATGATCCTCTTATTGTCCCATGTAGGAGCACGGCATGGACGACCCACCCTGCAACTGTGCAAACAGAGTCTCCATTGAGTACCTGTCTGAGGGACGCTACAGGCTGGGAGACAAGACCCTCTTTATTCGAGTGAGTGCTCTGAACACACACACACACACACACACACACACACTCACACACACTCTGCAGTGATAGCAGATGCCTGTGTTGGCTCACTTCAGTAATATAGACAATCCAGTCTGTCCTTTTGGTTGTTCCATTCAGAAACTTTTAAAATACACAAATGCGTGCGTGTGTGGGCAGAGATTTAGAGCACACCGGACTCTACACTTCATCACTGAGGCTGTGGTTGGACTCTTGTCAGCTCGTTACCCAGTAGTAGCGGCAATCACCTGATAATTACTGTGCTGTCTGTGGTGCCAAGTCTCGGGACAGACGAGCTCTTTAAAGATCTGCAGCAGGAAGGAATATGTCACTGTTACTTTTTTTTTCTTTTCTTTTTTTTCTACACCAAATAAAAATGTATCTTCCCTGAGGAGAAAATCAATGTAACTACTGATTCATTGCCCTCCACAGATGCTTCATGGGAAACATGTGATGGTGCGTGTCGGCGGCGGCTGGGACACGCTGCGTGGTTTCCTGATGAAATACGACCCTCTGCGAGTGCTGCAGTTCACCACGCTGGAGCAGAAGATCTTGGCCTTCCAGAAAGGCCCCCCTGGCCTGGGAGGTCACCATAGCAACGCAGCTCCACCCCCTCCTCCTGACATGGACCCCCTCGCCGCTGTCAACAAGCTCATCTCCCCGTCTCCCTCATCTTCCTCCTCCACCTCGTCGTCTTCCTCTGCGACGGCTGCGGGTCAGACGTGTCGGTCCTACACCGCCTCCCCGGCCTGCACACCCACGCTGCACCGGAAAGGTGCTGGCACAGCACCGAGGAAGAACCTGCAGGGGGCGCCTTCTTCCCCCAGGAAGCCCACCCAGCTGCCCCTGCCCACCACCACCAAAGGTCACTCGTCTCTGCCCTCCACGCCTGTGGGAGGATCCTCCAAACAGTCTCCCGGCCTGGGGTGTCGCAGAGCTCTGACTCCATCCTCAGCTCCGCCACGAGCCCCCGCAGAGCCTCGCCCCGCCTCCAAACTGAAGCTCCGACCATCCCCACAGGGCCCGGCCCCTCAGCCCAGGAGCCCCGTCTGCCCCGAACCGTCTTCCAAGTGCCCAAAACCCTCCAGCCCATCTGTGCCTCGCCCAGTCACTGCACCAGCACGAGCCCCCGCCTCTAAAGACGGCCGGCCCCCATCCGGCGCCAGCCAACGCGCTCGCCTCGCACAGCGCCGTCCCGGCTCCCCGGCCTCACGCCTCCGTCTAGAGGCTGCCAGACGGGTGCGGATTGCCGCAAGGACTGCAGCAAACCCAACTCCCCAAACCCGGACCCCCACCTCTACCCCCAGCTCACGGACAGCCTCCCCCGCACTGCCAAAACCTACCTGCTCTCTGCCGAAGAGCAAAGAGGTGACAGCCAAAGCCAAGGGCCCGGCCCCGACCAAGGTGGCTGCTGCCCCTCCACGCGGCATAGCTGTTGCCCCCGGGCGGGTCCCCGGGGGCAACATAGGCCCTTCCCCCATTGGCAAAGCAAATCAGAAAACACCAGCCACAGCACAAAGGGTGGGGCGAAAGCAAGCCGCCGTCACCACCAACAACCCCATCAACAAGAAGGCCACTCTGAAACCTGAAGCGACTCCAGGACTCGCCCTGGCCCCGCAGAAAACCAGCCCCAACGTCAAAGCTGGGAAGACTGAGGCCAGCGCCAGGAAAAAGATCCCCCAAACCAAGGGCAAAAGTGAGGACGCTTACTTTGAAATGAACAGCAGGAGGAGGCCTAAGACGTAAGGGGGACGGTTGGTGGGAGGACTTCCCCTCCGCCAGCGGGCTGGTCTTCTCCCCAAGCAGCACTTGTTGGAACTCAGACTCTTCCTGTCACTAACCGTCGTCAAAGAGCTTCTCATTGTATTTCTGTTGGGTTTTTTTCTATGTTATTTAATAGCCTTTTATTTTAATTATCTTTTTTAATCCAAATGGTCAAAGGTGTCATGCTTTGTATGTCTTGTCTGTTTTGAGCGCTAAGCTAACCTGGTTAACACTAAAACTTGCACAGTGTTTACATTTCCACTTCTGTTACATGTACAGCCGTTGTACAAACGAGTTGGGATTTTTAAAGAACATAATGGTTTTTTGTTGTTGTTTTTTATAAATAGAAAAACCATGTTCAAAAGCTAATGCTAACCTCAAAGCTTTATTTTAGCCTAACAGAAGATCAAATAATACAGCCATGATTTTAGTTAAAGGCACTTAGGTGAACATTTGAAGGAAACGTGTGTGTGTGTGTGTGTGTGTGTGTATAACAAGCCTGTTACATATATGTGTGTGTCTGTGTGTGTGTCTGTTTCTCCATGGGTCCTGTTCTCTCAAACAGGTTACCAAAGGTAGGACATTTCTGGAGTGGAATGACACAACTGGAACACAAATCATGGTCTCTGGTGATTTTTCTCTTCTTTTTTTTTTTTTTTCTTCGCTCCAGTGAGATATACGTTCCACTGGTGGATAGTGGGACATTGTTCTTGTGTCTGATGTTTGTGTCAATGATATCTAGGTGGGGGGGGTTTGTGTCCATGGCGCCTGACAAGGCGTCACCAGGAACGGACCTTCCTTTCGTGTGCCTTCATCAGAAATTTTGTTTCTGAGCGGCATTAGAATGTATTAGACGACCGGGGGGGGGGGGGGGGTTAAACGGTTTTTTTACTGATGAAAATTGCACAGTGTGTCCGAGCACCCACGACTTAGATTTATTTACTCAGAACGTCCAGGTCGCAGATGAACTACTGATCTTTTTAACACTCTAAAACCCCTTCTAGAGCATCTACTTAGGTGTGTGTGTGTGTGTGTGTGTTGTCTGTGTGAGTACAAACTATATATATATTATCAGTGAGGCTTTTCCTCGTTCGGCACTTTACAGAAACCGCCGTGTTTGTCAGAATTTGAATGTCTAGTCCGTCAGTTGTCTCTTCTCCAGCTACCTTTTTGTCTTTTTGATTAATAAATGGTTTATAAATGTTTTAAAAGATGATCTTGGTTTTGTCTTGTTTAACTTAGGCAGTGTTATGCTGTTGTTCCAAATGTTTCTGGGGATTTGTTTTCCCTCTAAAGCCTTTAAACTCTCTGAGCCTGGATACCAAACAAAGCCCTCAGAGCATAAAGACTGGAAAGAATGGTTACAAAGCAACATCGGAATCTGGATTCATGCCTCAATAACATTATTATTATCATTATTATTATTAACTTCAGGTGACTTAGTAAAGATTATAACTGGGGCTGGGCGATTACAAAGAACACAAGGTTCTTGTCCAAATACCCCCCCCCCCCCCCCCCCCCCCCCCCCATGACTAAACTTTTGCAGAAGAACTGTCACCAGCCTGGCATAAACTATTACAGCTTTCTATAGATATGTTCACAATACCAAATCTGTGGAAAAAATCTATTATTCCAGTACCCAAAAAGGTCTGTCCCAAGGAGAATAATGATTATCGGCAGGTGGCTGTTACCGCTAATGTTTTGAAATCAATGGAAAGGCTTATGATAGAGAAACTCCATACTGATGTGGATCAATTGTTAGATACCAATTTGCGTACACAAAAAATTGTAGTACAAGCGATGTCCTATCCACGATAATGCACCTTACTCTGAAGCACCTTGAAAGTCCTGTTGCATATGCCAGATTGTTTTTTGTTGATTTCAGTTCTGCCTTTAACTCAATCCAACCAGATATCATGCTTAGGAAACTAGTTCTGTTAAATATAAATCCTTTTTTAATTAGGTGGTATCACTCCTTGTCAAACAGGCCCCAGCAGGTGAAGTTTAACACCGTCCTGTCTGATATAACAGTGTGTTGCACTGGCGCCCCCCCAAGGGTGTGTCAGTTCTCCCCTCTTGTTTACATTGTACACAAATGACTGCATTAGCTCTGAGCCAAACCAACATAAAGAAATTTTTCAGATGACACTGTCCTTCTCAGTTTGCTTACTAGAGAAAGCAATACAAGCGTCCACCAGGTTGCTGTGGACAAGTTTGTCAACTGGTGTGATTCACACCCATTTCATATTAACACAAGCAAAACTTTGGAAATGCTGGTAGATCCCAGATCAGCTGGAGACCAGATCCCTGTATCCATCCATGGTCATGACATCAAGCAGGTGTCCTCTTTTAATATCTAGGAGTGTATATTGACAAGGACCTGACAAGGAGGGGGGGGGGGGGGTGGGGGGGTTGATGTGTAAATAAAAACCTGAAGAAAAGTGAATGAAATAATTCACATGTTCATTTGGGGCTGTTCGACTGATAATTAGTTGTTTGTGTCAATTATAATAAACGATTTCAGTCGTAACTCTTTATTTTATTTTTTTAAATAAATGTGTCCCCCGCCCCCCTAGTGGTTCTGAACCAACACTACACCAGGGCTGAACTGCTTTGGATGTGATTTATGTTGGATTATAAAGAGATGAGAGCAGTTTTTTTTTTTTGGGGGGGGGGGGGTATTTTTTACCAGCCACTCTATAGATTACAATCTATGATTGTTTACAATCAGACAATCATACGTTATATTTCATATGGCACTTTTCATACGTAAAATGTGGCAGTGGTTGATACAATCCCCCACCCCCATAAACACACAGATATACACATATAACACAAACTGGGAAAACGCCATCATATGTGAGGAAACAACAGATATACATAATGAAATACATAAATGAAAGCTCTGAACAATAGCTAGTATGTACATAAACTGTAAATTGTTTGGTTTTTGTGGGCTGATGAGAGTGAAGCAAATCTACCAGCTACATGCATACACATCCCAATACTGCACTAAAACGTAGGTTTGACTTACATCTTTGTAAATACAATTTAAGTAAGTTGTACAATTTTTTTCCCAACTTGTAAATACGTTTTTATTTTATCTTTTTGAAGAGTGGTTACCTCTCACCACCAGTCCAGGGACAGCGGATGTCAAATAGCCTCCAGGCTAATTGTGGCACATTTAACTTTTATGTTTTATAAGCGTGCATTGTCCCTGATAAATATACCTGAAAATAAATAAAATGTCCCAATTAGGGATCAGTAACATCTACGTCATCATGTTTTACCAGCATTTGGCCAGTGGATGGTGCTAGTTTTATTCCCTGGATGGGA
>NC_045755.1:2846227-2855595 GCF_008692095.1 Etheostoma spectabile
GGGGGGGGGAGACAACTACACAGGTAAAATTCTATTTTTATAGTCCAAGTCAGAGACATGGATAGAAAAGTGGAGGATAGAGGTTTTAAATGTATTTCTGTAGCGCAGGAGACAGTCGTTAGCTTAACTGGAGTCAGCTGATTAGTTTACCGAGACTATTCAATCAGTCCCACGGGCATTCTGGACACTCCTCCAAGGCAAAAGGAAAGGGGCCGTTTTTCACATGTCAGCACAGGTGTTAATAATTGAATTAATGACGGCCGCGTTCCCTTCAGCTGCTGTCGTTTCAGGATCCCGTGCTTTTCCTACTATGACGAGTCCAAACGTCTGCTGTGAAAAAGGCCTGATATATGCATTCAACGTGAGTGTGGTTAAAACCTGAGTAGCTTTGGTTTTAGAAACAATATATATTTAATATTCCCATTTTAACATGACCACAAGAAAGATCAGAAAGCTTTTTTTTTTTTTACCCATAGGCATTTATTAAATATCAAAACATGTTAAATTAGAAATTACTATTGACCTCATGTTCTCATAAACATGTTAAAAAGTCCTGAGAACAGAGTGTATGGAGAGAGTAACTTAATAAAATACCAACGGGCATTTTCAATGCTTAAAGACCAACGTTGAAGGTCAGTTGTCGCAGTGCATTGTGGTCTAAAACAGGGTGGTGAAAGCCTGAGAGAAAAGTCATGGCACAAAGGCGGCAGTTTAAAAACATTAACGGATGAACTAATGACTCATCATTACTAAAATCCAGTGTGTAAATAACAAAAAAAAAGACTGCTGATTGCAAATTTACGTCCAATCAAAGACACACAAGTGAGCAAGAGGTTAAAACAACCCTGTTGCGACACACTGAATGAACATTACAAGCTAAAACGTATAAGCTGTGCAATCTCAACGTTGTCAGTTTCTTTTGTTGCTTATTTGTGACATCCGTCCTCCGTTCACTGACCTGCGTCACGACTTCCAGGACTGAATTGCACATTTAGAACTTAGTCATCAAATCATCACACAAACATTATTAACTTTAGGGTCTGGCCTTAGAAGGTGTAGTTCAAGGCTGAACTACAACAATGTCACGTTCGGAGAGGACGCGGTAGTTTTAGAAGCCAGCTGAGCGACGACAAAAGCAGATGTTTTGTTGCTCTGACAACAGCGTTGTCGCATCTCTCCAACTGTCCACGGATGAAATGCCTCGTCGCTTTTGGTAACGCTTAGTAGTTTGGGTCTTTAGTGCAAGAAGCAGCAGGCACCATGAACGCATCACCGGCTACATTTGAGACATTCAACGACAACTCTACAGTTTCAGTGGTCATGTAAGTGTTAAATAAAAAGTGGCGTTCATGAAAATAAAATAGGTCACAGTCTTTGCATACATTTAAAAAAATTCAAATACACCTGAACAGTGTCAGTGCTTTAAATCCCACTTGGTAGGGGGGGGGGGTCTCTACAAGATCGGAGGGGTCTTCCCCTCTGTGGCCCAGACCTGTGCACGTGTAATAACGTTTTTCGTCTACCAGCCAGTGAAAGCTTAGATGTTACCAGCCACTCAGTAGACTGCCATTGTTTGTTTTTGGCTGGTGAGTGAAGCAGATCGACCCGCCTCTTGCACATCCCCCCCCCCGGTAGATGGAACTAACTTTGAACCCTGAATGGGCCTTTTAGACTCAGTGCCGTGTGCGGGCTTCACAGGAGCAGGGGTGTGTGTTCTCCGGCCGGCTCCATCCTCTTGGTGAGCTGGCGCACTCGGGCCAGCAGGCGGTTGGCCAGCGGCGGGAAGTGGTGGCTCGGGTCCAGCACGTTGGTCTTGCGGCGCTCGCGTTCCTGCAGCCACATGAGGTACGGGCTGGGCGGGAAGAACGGGCGGGAGCGCTCGCGGTATAGCTGCAGCACGATCCCGCACACGGCCAGCACCACCCACACCGTGATCAGGATGTAGTCTGACGGAAAGGGGGGGGCGGGGGGTAATATAGGGCATATAAAGTAAGATAGGGCAATATTCCAGCATTTATTTTACGAAAACACAGAGGAATAACAAATGTTAACCCACATGTTAACAACACACATTTAAATAAATATTGCACATTAGCTAATCACATTCTTTCAAATTTGATTTGAAAAGGATTCATCGTTCAGCCCTGGATTAGGATGAGATTATTAAATGTGTGGAATTTGTGTGTGTTTTTCAAAGATTTTTGGGGCATTTTTAGGCCTTTATTTGACAGGACCGCTGAAGACATGAAAGGGGAGAGGGGGGGGGGAATGACACGCAGCAAAGGGCAGCAGGTCGGCGTAGAACCAGGGCCCACTGCGTCGAGGAGAAAACCTCTTTATCCGGGCACCCAGATTCTTGAACGTTTTGACTTTGTGTTGCTGAGATGTTGGACTCGAGTTGTGAACTCACCGATGGTTTGGAATGGAACGTCAGTGAACGCGGCGCTGAAGTTGTTGTTGAGGAAGCGCTTGAGGATGTTCAGCGTGATGTAGGACAGGCTGGTGTAAACGTAGGCGTTGACGGCCAGAATGACGGCGTACGCCCCGACGATGCCGCACGTCACGATGTTGCCCTGGTAAAAAAGAAACACAAAAAAAACATTGCACTGAGTCAAGAAGAAGACACTTCATTACATTAAATTTTTACAAGTTAAATGAGACGCACTTCTACACACTTTATTCTTACTTTTTTTATATATACAGTACAGGCCAAAAGTTTGGTTACACCTTCTCATTCAATGCGTTTTTATTTTCATGACTATTTACATTGTAGATTATTACTGAAGGCCTCAAAACTATGAATGAACACATGTGGAATTATGTACTTAGCAAAAAGTATGAAATAACTCTTAAATAGGTCTTTATATTTTAGATTCCTCAAAGTAGCCACCCTTTGCTTTTTTGATAGTGCTGCAAACCCTTGGTGTTCTCTCAGTGAGCTTCATGAGGTAGTCACCTGAAATGGTTTTCACTTCATCATTCTGCTTGTTGCCTCTCCTTGGCAGTGGTTTCCTAGCTGCTATTTGACCATGAAGGCCTGATTGGCGCAGTCGCCTCTTAACAGTTGTTCTAGAGATGTGTCTGCTGCTAGAACTCTGTGTGGTATTCATCTGCTCTCTAATCTGAGCTGATTGAGATTCTTGAGATTTCTGAGGCTGGTGACTCAGATGCAGTTATCCTCAGCAGCAGAGGTGACTCTTGGTCTTCTTGTCCTGGAAAGGTCCTCATGTGAGCCAGTTTCGTTGTAGCGCTTGATGGTTTTTGCAATTTTTCAGACCGACTGACCGTCATTTGTGAAAGTAATGATGGCCACTTGTTTCTCTTTACTGAGCTGATTGGTTCTTGCCATAATATGAATTCCAACAGTTGTCCAATAGGGCTGTCGGCTGTCTTCCGCACAACACAACTGATGGTCCCAACCCCATTAAAAAGGCAAGAAATTCCTCTAATTAACTCTGACAAGGCACACCTGTGAAGTGAAAACCATTTCAGGTGACTACCTCATGAAGCTCAGTGAGAGAACACCAAGGGTTTGCAGCACTATCAAAAAAGCAAAGGGTGGCTACTTTGAAGAAACTAGAATATAAGACATGTTTTCAGTTATTTCACACTTTTTTGTTAAGTACATCATTCCACATGTGTTCATTCATAGTTTTGATGGCTTCAGTTATAATCTACAATGTAAATAGTCATGAAAATAAGGGAAACGCATTGAATGAGGAGGTGTGTCCAAACTTTTGGCCTGTACTGTATACTGTGTATGTATATAGACAACTAGATATTTAGTTTGCTGTGAAGGATCTCTGCTTAAACAAAAAACTGGAAATTTGGCAAAATGAGATCTTCAATTTATTTTTATTTTGGGTTTTTGACTCACGTCTGCAACTCTATTTTTCACAGTGAATTACTAATGGGATATTCGAACGGACCCTGAGGACAAGTAAGCGAGCGGTTATACAAGACAAACAAATAATGAAAAGTGAATTTGAGCTTTTTCAAGGAATACTTCAAGAAGTGTATATCTGACCATTTTGTTACTGTTTCAGTTATATCATGTTATTTCTCTAGCGAAAATACCGTTTTACGTTGTTATTTTACTTTTTGTTTTTTTCCAACAAGACATTCCTAAGACCACCACTAGATGTCGCCAGGATAACAATCTTAAATCCTACATATCCTGTCCTGTGTTTAGTCGGTTACCTCTCTGGGCCAGCGCACGAAGAACAGCGGAACAATAAGCATGATGCAGCAGAACGTCACCCAGAAAACCGCATCTGAACGCCTGAACAAATCCAGGTCACCTGAACAAAGACACACACAAACACACAGGGAAAACACTCTGGCTGGTAAATCGTTAAAAAACGTCCGATACCAATATAGTGACTTCAATACCGGTTCCTGAACGAGACTTTTTTCCAATACCAATTTTTATAAAAGTAAATTATAACATTACGGCACAAATCTTTTTATTTATTGTTCAGCTCCTCCTATGTGAGCCCTGTCTCTGTGTAATGTGGAGTGTTTCCTGCGTGTACGACGTGTAACAACCAATCACAAACATCACTAGATCTTGGTAGAAGCATGCTGCATGCTTATTGGCTCACTGACGCTGATGAGATTTACTCTATTACTATTAGCTTTGTAGCAACGTTCATTAATATCAAAAAGTTACACACTAAAGTTTTAAATGACAAGGCATTTTTTGATACTTTAGAGGTAATTCGGTCGGTGTCTAAAAAGTATCAAATTTGGTACTCAGCCAAAATCAGTATTTATTTTTATTCCTACCAAGAGGAGTGAAGAGGACGGTGGAGGCGATGAGGAAGCCAAGCATCAGTCCAACCACGAAGATGCAGGCCATGACTGAACCAAAACGCCACCAGCTCATCACCAGGAGGACGCCGCCCACCACGCCAATCACTGCCGACAGGGCCAGACACACTGCGCACACACACACACACACACACACATTTACTGTGGCATGTCCTCATTCCTACATAGTGGCTTTAATCACAGACAGAAAGGGTTGCAAATGATCAAAGTGGAGAAAAACAACTCACTGTCATAGTCCAGTCCTGTGGTCCTTCTGATCAGCACAAAGAAGGAAAACATTGCAAAGCTAAATCCCATGCAGAACAACTCTGCAAGAACAGAAGAAAGAGAAGAAAGAGAGAGAGAGAGAGACTTTACAGATCACAGTAGTTCATACATAGACCCAGGAAGGACCTATATATGACCTGGATACAACATTGGAGGCTGAGTCCCGTCCATTCCTACGAGCGTTGCTCAGTGGCGCATGAAGCTATCATAGAGTCAAACATGACCCAGATGATCGGCAGTAGGAAGATATGCGAGAACGATGGTGAATATGTCAATACCGATACTACTTGCGATTTCAGTGTTCTGCTAAAATACAACTGATTGCTTGTTAAATTTAAAATAAAAAGGTAATCATTTACAATATTCTTTTACTGAATAAAATGAACAATGAATTGAATGTAAAAGGCACCACTTAAAAAACTAAAAACAGTTTCATTTTAGAGTGCAGTTTTCTGCTAATATTTTCTTTCAACTAACAAAAAAATCTAGGAGTGTATTTTTCCACATCTCGCAGCCATGTGTTTATTGCGCCAGGTCATATTGCAATGGTGATTAAAAAACGCGATACATCGTGCAGCCCAAATTGGCACCGCTTCCGCATTGTGTGGCCCATAGAGCAGCAGCACTAGAGACCTCCGCTGGCCGAGCCAGGCCACTTCTGGCTTAGCGCTCTGCAAGTCTGGATCAACTGAACTTCCAGGATAAAGCCTGACATCTGTCACGCTTTGGCTCTTCCCTTCCGCTTGTGTGTGTCACCGTTGTCAAAATCCCTTTGCTACGGGAAATCACGACAACCTTCAAGCTAGCAAGCTACACGCTGAAAATAGCAAGTTTTAACCCTCCTGTTGTTCTTGGGTCAAATTAAACCCGTTTACAAAAACTTTCTATATCAGAACTATGACAAAAGAACGTTGAAAAAAGTGACAAATGTTGGAAAAAACTACAAAAACGCAGGAAAATTAAATCAACAAAAAAAAAAATTTTAAACACTGAAAAAGTGACAAAAAAAACATTTTTTATTTTTATTTTTTTTAAATTGACTAAAACATAATTTAAAAAAACGTCAAAGTGACAAAAAAATAGGAATAAAAATTGATTAAAACGTCGACAAGTGTAGAAAAATGATAAAATTTAAAAACAAAGTTGCAGGTCGATGGGAAGAAAACACAAGGGTTAAAAAAAAACTTGGATTGTTACTGTATTGTGTTAACACTTCATTTAATATCGTATGTGGCGATTTCTTTTGCAGGGCTGCAGATGTTCCACCAAAACAAGTTCCTTCCAGAGACTATAATGCAGAGCCACAGTTGCTGCGTCCAGGACTTATAGCGCCGGCCAAGGCGATTGTGGTTGGTTGGTTTAAAGAAATGCAAGAACAACAGGAACGTTTTTTCTCCTATCCCAGAATGTACTCCCTCAGCGCTGTGGAGATAGGTCTGGCAATGCAAGACTAGCAATCTGCTAACTTGAATGGGGATTAAGTGATAAAATCCTGCGGCTTTTATAAACTTTCTAACCCAATTCGTGAAACAAGTCATTTTGCGGTGGTGACGCTTCAAAAAATGTATCTGATTTACAGAAATATATTTTGGCATGAAAGTCTATGGGAAAAAGTCTTTATGGGCCCCATGACATCACATGACGGGCCGGGAGTTTGTTTTGTCTGTTTGGCCGCTATGTATAATTTCCTTCAAAGCACTTTCTAGGGGGTCTGGGGCACACATGTCTCTGATCACTCTCCACAAACAAGACTAATGCTCCTGAGAACCCAGCGGCTGGAAAAACACTCCTTATAACTCTCTCTTATAGATCTATGAGATCTACTGGCAGCAGCAGCAGAGGCCGATCCCAAACGGGGGTTCAGTATGGAACAAAAACATTGCTGCATCACATGCTTCATGGGATTAAGTAAAAGTATCCCCACTTCTGTGCTGTACTGTATCAGCCCCACACCAGAGCTTAGCTTCCGTTTGAGTCGTTTTCTACGTGCCTATGAGGAAGTTTAAGACCTGCAAACATGATGACCAACTAACCACTGATGGATTCTGTTGATCTTAAAGTGAACTGTGGCTGAAAAAAGCCCAGTTCAATTTAATTTTCAATTAAATTTTATTGATCATAACAGATGTTATCTCCGGCAGTGTTGTACACAAGATCGGTCTTTTTGAAGGTCTCTGTCTCGTTTCGGAATAGAGCACTTTTTTTTTTATTCCGTCTCGTCTCGGCCTTGTATGAAGAGGACTCTGGATTTTATTTCAAGACTGGTCAATATCACTAAATTCCTTGTGCTTTTTATCATTATATTATCATTACTGTGACTGGATGTAAAATGTTCTTGACTCTGTCTCAACCCCTCAAAGTCTCGGTCCTGTCTCGGTCTCAACCCCTCAGTCTCGGTCTTGACTCTGTCTCAATCACTCAAAGTCTCGGTCTTGTATCGGCCCCGATAAACTCTGGTCTTGGTTTGACTTGACTACAACACTGCTCTCAGAACAACATTGATCTCAGGACACTTTAAGGATAGCGTAGGTCTAGACCACACTCTAAATTCCAAAGATCCAACAATAAAAACTGCGATTTTTGCCAAAAAGGTACTAGTTTGCAGGTATAGTAATAATTAGCTCAGGAGAAACATAATCTAGCTCAACGGATGTACACTGGTTAGAGAAAGCATGACACCCGGCCCTCCCACCTCGCTATCTCCGCTATCGGGGCTTGGCACCGCCCAGAACGGTTGTAATTGAATCTTGAATCTTGAATTGGTTTAGAGAAATACAAACGGTTTTGTTGTGGAGATAGGTCCGGCTATGAGAGACAAACTCTTTCAGTTTTGAGTAGAAACAGTCCGGTTGTAGAGAAACCTGGTTTTCTCAGACTTTGAAATAAAGTGCTTGATTCTTGGGCTTGAAATGACTTCCTAATGAATCACAAACACAGGCTAATGAACCTGGAACCTTCATTTACAGATTCCACAACTGCCTCCATGTTTTACTACAACACAAATAAAGTACAGCTAAAATCACCAAGAGTTGAATGAATTATTAATTATTAACTCTGGTTTAGTATAATGAGGGGACATCTGTTTCTTTGTACTGAATTCAGATGTCTCTAAGATGTCCCCCGTAATATGAATGCTCTGCAATGGAATTTTAATACAACTATAATATACAATATGATAACACAACACTAAAGTTATATAAAGCAATGTCAAACTACTTACCACATTTGAAGAATCGATGCCCGAAGAAGCAGACAAACAGGCCAGCCAAGCCAGCAACGGTGAAGAAAAGCTTAGTAGATATCTTTCCTGACAATGAAATAATAACAATATTAAATCTTTAAATGTGTTCCTTGCCTGTGGGAGTTATATGCTTTCCATTATTTAGATTGAGGATCCCATGATTTTAAAAATACTGAAAATAAACTTGTTAGATGCAGTTTGCAATTGCATCACAAGACTGTTCCTTTGCAAAATGGGTGTTATCAATAAATTGACCTCATGTCAAGGTTTTCACAAAGCAGTATTAAAAAAACATTTTGTTTCATGTGTGATGAAAGCAAAAAAAAAAAAGTAAAAAAGGAGAAGAAATCTAACAAATGCAAAATTACCAGCAATGAAATAAAAGACCAGTAACAGGTATGGAGAGTGGGGCTGCACAACATTTTTTTTTTTTGTCATGGCAATAAAAACTGGCGCAATAAACACATCACAAAACGCTGCGACATATTGCGAAAGAGACTCAGAGTTTTGTGTTGGTTGAAAGACAGTAACAGTAGAAAACTACACTTTAAAAGTGTAAAATATATTTAGAAGTGCCTTTTATGTTCAAGGAAATGTTCAATTTGTTCAGTAAAAGAATGTTGGAAATGATTTCTTTTCATTTTTCATTCAGTTCAACAAGCAGTTTGTTGATTTCCACAGAATACTGAAAGCAGCAGAACTGAGGACACTTTAATATCGGTTTATTGCAAGTAATACCGTTACCGTGATATTCAACAACGTTATAGCCTATTTTCCAATTGTGCAGCCCTACCGGAGAGCGACACATTCAGTATGTGAATCACGCCGGAGCTCACCGAGTGTTTGACAGCCGTCCAGGGTGGAGGCGAAGCTGCAGGCGTAGGTGTGGGCGGAGACGTAGGAGGCCGAGGTGTTCAGCACCGGGTCTCTGACCACCACTGAGAAGATGACGCCCTGACCGGGGATGGAGTTGAACACGGCCATGCTCAGATCTGATGATAACAGCGTCAAGACCTGCAGCGAGACG
>NC_045755.1:2855605-2858889 GCF_008692095.1 Etheostoma spectabile
GGGGGGGGGGGGGGGGGTAAAGACAAGCAGCGCCTCAGCTGTTTTACTTCTGATATTTGCCAATAGCCATCGTTAATCATGTTCTTATTAAAGGTCCCATATCATGCTCATTTTCAAGTTCATACTTGCATTTTGGGTTTCTACTAGAACATGTTTACATGCTTTAATGTTCAAAAAACACATTATTTTTCTCATACTGTCTGTATATACCCGAGGTCACCCTTTGTCTGAAACGCTCCATTTTAGTGCCTATCTCTTTAAGCCCAGTCTGCTCTGATTGGTCAACTCAGGGTCTCTGCACTGTCATGGCAGCCGGGGAATGAATGTAACAGCAATGTTGCAGTCTTTCATACATACAGTATATATAGTATAGTTGTGACATCACAACAGTACAGAAGACCTGACGGCTCGTTTAAAGGCACATTTCTCATTACGGGTTGCGTGCATTGAGCGTTTTGATACTGTATTTATATTATTTATGTAGCACCTTGGCTTGCCTTATAATAAAAAGACATGAAAATCTCACTTTTTAACAATATGGGACCTTTTAAAGCTTCATATATAGCAGCTAAAATATGAAACTCAAGCACTTATCGGCAGGTAAATAATCATGTTCTCGCTGCCCTACCCGTTTGCCGTTCTCCATCATGCCCTGGATGTTAGCCACGGCCTGAATGCCATTGAACAGGCTGCGCTCTGATAGGTCGTTCTCTGGCAGGAAGTACTGGTAGATGTCATACTGTAGCCGCCAGCGCGTGGTAGTTTCTGTCGATTCGTCGCAGGCCAACGGAGTTTCTCCCCTGATGGAGAGCAAGGACAGTCGTAAAACACCAGCCTATCTGTGAAGTTGGTTTCAGTTATACTAACAGCTTTTTGTCTGAGGCTCTCTTCCACTGTAATTGACAATGAGTGAAAGGCTCCAATGTGTTCAATAAAAGAATGAAAAAGTTCAACAGGTAAAGTATTAACCCTCATGTTGTTATTGGGTCAACTTGACCCGTTTTCTTATATCAATGTTCTTTTTAATTACCCAAAATAACATGCTTGATTCCACACAACGCTCTTTGTCAAGTACAGATCTCTACTTTCATTAATTTTGGGGTGTCATATTCAATTCTATAGCATTCAAAAAAAATGTTTTTGAAATAGTATTGAGTAAAAGTTGACATATTCCAGTCTGTGATTATCCATCAACAAAAAATCCTTTAATTTTAGTCTAATTATTCCTAATTTCTGCTTTTCTAACTCAAACATTATGTATAATTTCCTATAAATTAGGTTTATTAACCATAAACTCCAAATATAAATGTAAAAATAAAGTTAATAAGTTAGCGTTTTGTAGTGTTGAAAGCATAAAAAAAAGCATCAAACGAGTTGAAAAATGGGACAAAAACTAAAACTAAAAATAAAAAAAAAATAAAAAGTTAAAAACATGAATAAACAGCATCAATAAAAGTGTTGACTTTCAATTTTGACGGAAGAAATCACAAGGGTTAAGGGAAATTTCCCAGTCCAAGGTGTTTTCACGGTTTGGTTTGTTTAACTCTATCAGTTTTTTTTGTTTTTTTAAGTTTAACAATTCCCATCTTTCCAAAAAGTCAATGAGTAATTGTGTTAAATAAACGTGATTCCTTCATTGATCAAAATAATTGTGATTATGATTTAGATTTTTTTCATAATCGAGCAGCCCTTACAGACACACTGAATAGAAGCAGAGAGAGAGAGCGAGAGATTGAGTGGGTGAGTGTGAGAACACTCGTATATCATTTTGTACCTGTGTGTATCATTCTTTGTAATCCTGTGGTTTACCGCACACTGTGTGGACTGCAACAGTGAATCTGAGTGTGTGAATGCTGACAGCCCCAGATTTCGCTCTGACTGCAGAGGTTGTATGGGTACACTGATTTCACACACACACACACCACACACACACACACACACCACACACACCACACACACACCACACACACACACACACACCACACACCACACACACACACACACACACACACACACACACAACACACACCACACACACACACACACACACACACACACACACACCAACACACACACACACACACCACACACACACCACACACACACACACACACACACAACACACACACACACCCCACACACACACCCACACACACACACACACCCTGTTGTTTGGGTAGAAGCTGAACTGAGGCAGGACCCTTGTTTACTTCTGTGTCACAGCACAACATGGTGGCAGACTCAATTCTGACTGTTGAATCACTGTCAGTGCCTTTACACTGCTTTTATCTGTATCGTAGACTTGGTTGTGTCCCCATACTATACTACAAACTAATCCTAAGCAGGTTAGGAATGTGTTACCAACTGATGTTTAACCAACTTAAGTATACTCAAAGACTAATTGCTGCAGATATTAAAAAATGTAGATAGTTATCATAGATAATGATAACATAATAACAAATTACATTCAGTTTGAACTGTGAAGTGAATTGAATGGCAACATAAGACACTCAACAAAGCCACTAAGTATTTGTCCAAACCAATGTTGGTAATGGGCTGAAAAGTAAATTTACCACATTTTTAGGCACGCAGTTTGGTACAACCCTTCGAGATATTCCTCCCCAAACCACAACAGCCACAGTGATAAAGAACTGAAAGCAGAAAGATTCTCTTCCTCAAAAGCGTGAACACACTCCGAGAAACAAAACCTGACTCGAGTTTTAAAAACAGTGGAGCCTGTGCTTCTACAGCCTGGCAGGTAATGACACAACAGGAAACGACTCAACAAGTGAAGGAGACCTCTGTTTATCTGCACCAAGACGGCTTTATGACACATCACAGACATTCTTGAGAAAATGAAGCAAGTACTATGAATCAGACACAGCGGAGCAGGGGGAGGAATGTGTATGTGACGGAGATAGAGCACAAGATTGTTTTAGAGCATTTATAACATTATTTATGTCATATACAGTATATATATATATGGGCAGCGAGTTGCTTCTGCCTACAGTTAAACAGGCTGATCAGGAAGTTGAGAAGGCAATGCCAATCAGTGGAGCGTGTTACCTCTCGTATCCTAGGTTTGCTGGTGCGAAACGGATCGTGGTCTCATACAGGTTGTAGTGGATGTAGACGTTTGGGTCGATGTCCAGGTTGAACTCTATGTTGCAAGCACCAGGGACCGGATCTAAAAGAGAAACAAATTCAATGTCAGCTGCTTCATTGGGCACGCATGGACAAAAAACACTCCCTTGAGGGGTTAGTGGCACGCTTTTTTTTTTTTT
>NC_045755.1:2858899-2877686 GCF_008692095.1 Etheostoma spectabile
AGAGTTTTATTTGTGCAAGCCTACTGAGTTAAACATGCACACTGATGGATGCTAATGAATTTCTATTACGAATAATGAAATTTAGATGGGGTAAGATCAAGATTAACTTATTCCTACCTCTTTTGAACAATGTTACTTGAGTTGCTAATTTGTTGCTTATACTGTGTGTTGCTGACGAGCTTGTTTGTGTTTTTCTTTTAATTATTGCTTCTAAGTTTGACTTTGTTTGTATTTTATTTTTTCAATATGTTCAATAAATTGACTTGAATGTTTCACGCACAATGAATACCGGTGCTCGCTCATGGTCTGCACAAACTTCCTTAAGTCAAAATCACCATATCTCACACTAAACTGAGATCTTTTTTTTAGCCTGTGGTGAGAGTTACCGCGCAGAAACGGTTTTCATGAACTCTAGCTGCAACTTCCTTGTTTTGGACTCCTCTTGCAAGACTCAAAACTGAGTGGCACAAATCAGAAAAGAAGCCCAGAAAATGATCGCCCAGAGGAGTGTTTACGAAAAAGAAGAGGTACCGGTGCTGGAGTATGGGAGGATGACCCCGGTGCCTGCCACGGTGTCCCCATCAGGAGAAGACAGAAACAAGGAGAGGGACACTTGGCCCGGCTGCAGACCCGACAGCAGCCCCAAGTCCACTGCAGTTAGGGAGAGACCCAGGCCGGGCATCTGCACCAAACACAAATAGCAGCTTGTCAGAGGAAAATAAAAAAAAAGGAAATAAACATTATGATTACAATCATGACATTGCATGTCATTTAGCTGACTCTTCTATCCAAAGCAACTTCCAATTAAGTGCATTCAAGTGCAAGCATATTAGCTTCAAATAAGCCAAACTGAAATGTAAGTGCTAGGGCTGCACACTGTGAGGACAATATGCAATATGACGACAGTGTTGAATATTGTGACAGAAATATTACGTGCGATAAGATAGATATTAATGCATACTCAGTTCTGCGGTTTTCAGTAATCTGCTAAAATACAACAAATTTCTTGTTGAATTTAAAACAAATTATTTTTATTGAACAAATTGAAGATTGAATTAAACATAAGAGGCAGCACTAAAAACATTTTTACATAAAATTTACATTTTAAAGTGCAATTTTCAACAGAAATATAAATTTATATGTTTCTTTTGTGATATGATGCAGCCTTTTGCAATGTGGTTATTGCGCCAGTTGATATCGCGATGACGATAAAAAATAAAAACTATATATATATATATATATATATATATATATATATATATATATATATATATATATATATATATATTGCAGCCCTAGTAAGTGCAACTGTAAGTGCTATATATGCCCCCCGCCCTCCCCCAAAGGTGGAATCTGGCATATATATATATATATATATATATATATATATATATATATATAACAGAATACTGAAAGTAGCAGCAATGCAGAACTCTAATATCTGTAGTTAAGGTAACTAATATCATTATCACAATAAAACAACGTTATTGCATATCACATATTTTCCTCATATGGTGCAGCATAAGCAAGATATATTTTTTTAGGGAACATGCCATATATTTAAATTAGCCACAAGTTTTTCAGTGAGAAAATGCCAAATAAGTGTTGTGTGACAACCCTGGCAGCATCTTAGCATTGTGCCCTAAAATGTGAGTCTCAGTCCAACCATACAATCCCCCCCATTGTACGACACTTGTCTTATTGTTGCTGTGAGACCGTGCTGGAGTGGGTAGAGATAGAGATTGCATGTGTTTTTTTAACAAATTGATCTAATACGCCACGGACGTAGAGCAACTTCAAACCATGTAATTGCAAGTGTGTAAATGATTAACAGCTTAATATGACTTAATATAATTTCTCCTCTGGTATTGATAAACTAAAGATGAAATGGACAGTGATAACCACACTGGCTGATAAAACAAATAAACATTTAAAAAAATAAGGATCTTGTGGTTTACTTGCAGTGAGTGAGTGATAGAAAGAAAGAAAGGGAAAAGGAAATGAGTGCAAAATAGATAACAATATAAAAGGAAGTGTGTGGTGTGCGTGTTTGCTCTATATTTAACGCTGTCTGTTTGTGTTTGAATAACACACTCCCTCTTTTTCTCATCTTGGTTGCCGTTCGTTTGCGTCAACGGGAGACATTTTACGCCACCGAGAACCTCGTGAATTTGTTTTCTTTCTTTTTCCATCACAAAGGACAAACAAAGCTAAACTAAATGTGGCGTTGCAGCGTGGAGCCAATCCCCCTGAGACCTCTGGGAGCGAGGCCAGAAGGTTTTCCCTCAGGGCCGCCCTGTCTGCCACTCATGACCAGCAGACTGTACGTCAGCTGACTGGTCCCGTCTCTCAGCGGGTCAGACGACCTCGCTTACAAAGCCCCATTCATTAATCAGAGGTAGAACTAACAGCCTGCTCATGCAGTATGAAGCAAACTTTAAATGTCACAGATTGCGTAACCAATAATGGGAATCACTCGATTAAGGGTGTGGAGAGAAACTCAAGAAAAACAAACACGATTGGGCATTTGATTAGCTGATTTAACAGAAAATGTTACATCTTTAAACTCTCTAACTGCCTTTACTGCTTGCAGTCAGGGTCCAAAATGAACTTTTTTCCTCCACCAGCCAAATGGCCAGTGAATGTTCAAATTGTACCAGCCACACAATAGATTTCCATTATTTCTTTGGGCTGGTGAGTGAAGCAAAACTACCAGCCACTTGCATACATTTAGGACTCCTCCCTAAAGAATTTATTTTATTTTTCAATAAAAAAAAGGCAATTTCACATCATTTTGGACCGTTATTGGTACCATATCTGTGTCTAAAATGTTAAAGCAAATAAAGGTTCAAGACAAAACTTGCTAAAGAAGTCCATTAGGGACCAACTACAACCATTACATCTAAGAAAAGTTGTTGAGTTACATTCCTTTGGCTTAGAGCGGGGGGGCCCAAAACAGCCTGGGTGCTGTGCCCAAACCTTTAAAAGGGGTAATAGACAGGTTAATTACTAATGGTTGAATCAACAAATCTTTGCAGTTCAGTCTATGTGTCCTGTCGAGATAAGTGGGGGAGAGATATGAGAGATTTGTCTGTCAGTTATCAAGCTGAAAAGTGTACATGTCGGCCCTTTCTCACCCGGGTGTAGGAGAGGGTGGCGTTGCGGTGCTGCGTGTGGAACTGCAGAGTGATGAAAGCGACCTCCGGGGGGATTCGGGACACCACTGCCTGCACCGTCTCATTCTGAGAGACGCTCACGTTCTGGAACGCTCCCGGCAGGAAAACCACTCGGTCTGGGACAGACGAGGAAAAAGTCTGATTAATCACACGTGATTTTATTGGTGTAGATTAATTGTGGTGTGCTGCGTATAAACCGCTCTGCTATAGTGTCCCCATGTACCCTGAGGCTCCGGGAGCATAACGGTACTGTGTATGCTTTGTATAATGGTTGTAATTCTTTAAATCATAAATATTATACAATATTATATACAAGCAAGTAAGTGTATGCATTTTTGTGACAACAATCAATCTCCCATGATTCCTTCCACGTTTACAAGAGCACTTCCATACCATTACTTAGCCTGTCTATGTAATTATAGACATTAATAGGGCAGGGTATCACCAATGACTTCCCAAATCGATTTGCAAGGTCCCACCTCCATTCAAACTGTTCAAATTAATTCATTATCAGTTACGTTAATTGAAATTCCAGTTACAATATCAATTTTGGTTGGATATGAAAAGAGATCCTACGCGCCTGGGTAGCTCACCTAGTAGAGCGTGCGCCCATATATAGAGGTTTACTCCTCAACGCAGCAGCTGCGGGTTCAACTCCCACCCGCGGCCCTTTGCTGCATGTCATTCCCCCTATCTCTCTCTTACCCTACCCCAAAACATTATCTAAAAAAAAGGAGAGATACTCAGAAAACATATGCCATAAACTGTACAAGTAAGAAGCAACCCTCAAATATTTTGTATAATGCACCAGGGTAATGTTTATATAAAGGAATTGAACCCCCCCCCCCCCCAAAAAAAAAGTTTGTTTTAAAGTACTTTTTACTTAACAGGACTGACATGACAGATACATCTACGGTGAAAAGGCATGTATTAAAGAATGTATTTATTTATTTCTATAAGGATTTTATTAATCTATAACAAACATTATTTTAACCCAGCCCTGGACATTAAGATTGTTTTCCTGTTTTAGTCAGTATAATTTACGGTGGAGAAGAAGGACGACTGACTGTGACGGAGGCCACAGTCCCTGATATCTCAGAGAGCAGCTTTAACAGTTGGTGCTCAGCCAAGAGGACGACCTTAAACCAGGTCAGCAGCACATCAAGAAGGGTTCTTACAGAAAAGGCTGAATGAAGAAGTACACTGTGTTGAGTAATGAGGAGGTACTATATTGAAATACTGAAGCTTTCTGTCACCATAACAGCTTGGGAGAAATCTAACAACTTCTGATCGACTTCTTTCATTTCAGGATGGGCTACAATTATTATTACCTTTACTATTTTACCTATTGTAAAGCGACTGACCGGAACATGGCAGCTGTTCATTAACGGAAAAATGACCAGCACTGATTTCCATGGAACTTGATGGAAGGGTGTAGCATGGGCCAAGAAAGTACCCATTAAATGTCAGAGCAGATCAGAATCACAGGGCTGATACAGGGCTTATTTGTTTTTTTACTTTCTGTAACATTGCAAATAAGATGTTTGTGCTGCATTCATGTGGTGTTGGAATAATCGGAAAAATGTGTTCCCGACTGTAAAAAAGAAAAGAAAAGAAAGGTCATGCTTTGGCGGAGGTCTGCGCTCTCCAAATGTCTTTCTAGCTCTAGATATTTCTTGTTGGCTTCGAAAACGGCTAAAATTAGCATGCATTAGATATAGAATTTAGTAAATAATTAGATTTTTTGTATTTGTCAGTCCTTTAGGGGTTATAAACATGATCTTTAATTGTTTATCTGAAACCTTTGGACTGGCCAGTTTTAGTAAAGCATAACATCCTCTGATCACTTGCCTACGTCAATGTTGTTTTTCCCTATTCAAATAAAGCAGCAATAATTAACCAACTCTGGCTGTATTAACTCTTGAGTAACCATTAACTGTCTTAGTGTCTAAGTAGAATGTGCAGAATAGCACTGACACTTGACCACGCTGCAACAGCAACGATTCACTCAAATTCACGGCAAGTGGTTTTTGCAATTACTACTAAACTGACTATGTCATTCTAAGACATCTGTCACCATGGCAACTTTAACAGAAGCCTGGAAGATACTTTCCCACGCTATCATTTTAGCAATTTGAGTTGAGTTGAAGAATAGCGTACAGACAAGACTCAAAACCGTGACACAGAACCTTCCTCGCTGTTTATCTCTTTCACAGATCACACTTGATTTCAGTGGGCCTCAAAGTTTGCAACTTGCACAGCACTTGCATGACGTGAACTATGATCTTTTCGAAATAGCTGGACCCTATTTTATTTTTAGACTTACATTTGCCACTGTGTGTTACCAGCTGACTTCTAGCCGATTCACACATCACTTGTGCTGCATTTGAGTATTTGTCTGAAAACTTGTACACAAACCTACATATAATTCCGTAATATAATAGTTAGTGCTATCATATGTATGGCCTTGTTGTATTTGTATGTTTGCTGATGGGTCTCATACAGAGAGGAGGAATGTCAAGTATGAAAACTAAAGCAGTCTAGACTTGTTGCAGGCAGCTTACACGAGCTGCTTAACAACATGACTGTTTTTTTGTTTGTTTTTTTACACGTGAACGAGAGCGGAAATGTGAGCCTCTGGCTTGTGTTAGGCAGAAACCTTAATCCAGGATATATATATATATATATAATATATATATATATATATATATATATATATATATATATATATATAGGAGTTTATTTTTGGTAAAAAAAATAAAAAAATCTATATGCTGTCCTGTAGATAAAAAACATTAAATAAGACATATCCACCAACTGATGTCCACCTATTGTATGCCAGAAAGAATTCACTGAAAAATCTAGATCTATTCAATCTAGATGTTTGATGTTATTAGATCTATTCAGATCTTTTAACTTAGCATGTTTCACTTATTCTTTGAACCGTTTGTTATTTTTCTCTCTTAAATTTATGTCTAATTCAAAGTTAGTGATAGTGATGCATGTTAGAGTTCCGAGAGAATTCAATGTCGCATGAGGGACGACAAACTCTATTTTAGAGGCTTCTCCACCCAGACATTATGAAAAATAGGAGGGGGAAAACACTTGATCAAATTCTAAATAACTTAATGCTGGCATAAACCACTTGAAGCCCTAATTCTGTAATATGATTTCCACATCTTATCAAACTACAGCAGAGATGGTAGAGCATTAAGTCTGTTTGTTATTTCATCTCAACCTGCTGCTTATATTTAGATATCTAGAAGCAAAGTGTTTATTTACCTATCACAGTAAATACTTAGACTCCACTTGGTTTCACTGCTCCATTTCCTTACCACGGCCACCCTCTGAATTCTAAGATCCCAGAAGTTTGACAGTGCTGAAATATTCTTGTTTATTTCTATTTACCTTTGCCAGATAAATTACAACTCTTTACTCTTATATGCTAAATTGCACATCAACTGTAAACAACTCATGTAATGCTACTATTGTTACAACGTTACTGTAAGACGTTCCATGAATTAAAAACTATGATATTCTATTAACATCCCAATAGGAATACCACCGGAATATTATAGACATTTTCGAGTTAGAATTGCTCTGTAATGACATCTTACACTAGCTAATAAATATCCGGTTAAAATATGTGTAACCCCATATGTGCCTAAATTTTTTTTTTGGGGGGGTGACTAGTTAAACTCAAAGAGCTAAATAAATATTTGACCCAGAGTCTGTTTGGGTGAAACTATGATGTTATATAAAATTTGACTGTCATAACTGCTAGCTAACGTTAGCTAAAGCTACCCAAAGAACAAGTTCAGCCGAGTGAGACTTCAGTGATTTAGCTGCATACAGTCTGAAGGAAGCACAAAGCGGCCTTTAACTTAACTTTACAACACCCATTCTACAACGTTAGCCAATATATAACCCTATAATTATCGGTTTATAAAGGTTGGGAAACATAAATAACGTTGCTAACACTGGAAGTGCATCCAACTGCTGTCTCTAGCAACGTTTACTCACTTTCTACTTGAGCTTGGACTTCACAACCCAGGGGAAGCAGCAGCAGCAGCACAAGCGGGCACCAAATCCAACGAGACATTTTCCTCGGCTTCAACAAAACGCTTCTATCTGCCGGTCAGTAAAACCATTGTATTTGGGTAGAGGAGAAGTCCCTGCGAACAGAAAAGCGACATGCTTGACTGAACTGAGAGGTTCTGCAGAGCGGTACTGCCAGCGTTCGCCCTCTGCCGCTCTGACGGATGAACAAACCTTTCGCGAGAATCGCGCCCACGTTCCCGCGATAACAGCACGCCTCCACACTTTACTCTTGTTTATATCTGTGTTGTTGGTGTCCATTCGTAACAGAACTGTTGTCTTTTGTAATGGCATGACATCAATGGCAAACTCCAAAACAAGCTTGACAAAGGGTTTGTGGGATGTGGATCTTGGAAATAGTGACTCTTTGATAACATCTACTCTCAGACCATGGCTAAACACAACATTAGTCATTAATGCAATCTTTTATGTGCATATTTTTTTTTCAAAGTAAAAAAAAAAAGGCTGTTTTTCTTGATTTATTACATTCACAGCTATATTGTTCAGCTATTAAAATAAACATGTGGGAGGAATGCTTTCCAACATTACTTTTCTGGCTTGTTACAATTCCGCAGCAGAAGGGGTGTGTTACAGCAGATCCTTTGTGTTGGATAATGTTTCTATTCCTGCTTTTCAGCTGCTATACGTATATATACACAGTACTGTGCAAAAGTCTTATGCAAGTGTGGGAAAATGCTGTAAACTAAGAATTTTTTCTCAAAAATATAAATGATGAATGTTTATTTTTATCAATTTACAAAATGCAAAGTGAGCAAACAAAAGAAAAATCTAAATCCCATCAATATTTGGCGTAACTACCCTTTGCCTTCAAACCATCATAGACGCAATGGTCGGCCAAGGAGACTTAGTGCATGAAAAACACATCAAGCATATTTCCCTTTGAAATGGGAAGATGTCCAGCAGTGACATCAGCTCAGAACTAGCAGAAACCAGTGGGACCCAGGTACACCCATCTACTGTCTGGAGAAGTCTGGCCAGAAGTGGTCTTCATGGAAAAGATGCAGCCAAAAAGCCAGACCTCTGACATAAAAACAAGGCCAAAAATGGCAGCATGTTCTCTGGACTGATGATGAAATAGTTGGCTGTATCCGAAGACAGTTTGTTAGCAGAAGGGCTGGTGAGCGCTGCAATAATGAACATCTGCAGGAAAAGGTGAAGCATGGTGAAAACCTGCACTCCTTGGAAGTTTGGGGCTGCATTTCTGCAAATGGAGTTGAAGATTTGGTCAGGATTAATGGTGTCCTCAATGTTGAGAGATACAGGCAGACACAGATAATTGATGCTGTTTGGAAGGCAAAGAGGTGGTCACACCAAATATATATTTGATTAAGATTCCTCTTCTGTTCATTCACTGCATTTTGTTCGTTTGTAAAAAATTTTAATTGATGAAAATAAACTAACATTTCCATTTTTGAAAGCATTCTTAGTTTACATTTTTTTCATACCTGGACTGTGTGTGTGTGTATATATATAACACACACAGAGAGAGAGAGAGAGAGAGAGAGAGAGAGAGAGAGAGAGAGAGAGAGAGAGAGAGAGAGAGAGAGAGAGAGAGAGAGAGAGAGAGAGAGAGAGAGAGAGAGAGAGAGAGAGAGAGAGAACAGTGAAAGTGATAAGTTGAGTACCTGCACAGGCCACCAAACAGAACAGGAATTTTACAATTTAAAGTAAGAGACAATTTCTTGTTTACAGATTTATTTCAACTCAAGCCCTTCTTTTACCCATTCACACATTAAAACCTTGCAGGCACCACAGCACCACAGATGCATGCCAGCAACATTACCAAACATAAAACACGTAAAAACAAAGAAAAGTGAAGAATGTGTGTTCATACTGCTTGTGTCTGAGTCGCCAGACGGGGATGCAGCTCTGCAGCATCATGCTGTAAATGCTCCAGGAGAAGGGAGAGGACAGAAGAATCTGGAGGGTGAAAGAGGAAGTGGTATGTGGAAATAAACTGTACACAGTAGTGGCAGCGGCATGGGGGAATCGGGGTGAGCAGTCGCCATGGCCTCTCTTAACTCTTCCGCAAGCTGACGTCAGCGCTGGTCAGCAACGGCGACAGTGACGTGTTCTCTGATGCGTCTTCTCTCTTCAGAACCAGGAAAGCCTCGCGACTGATTCCCAGCAGCTCTCGGAGTCCAATGTTCTCTAGCTAAAAATACACAAACAGAAATGTACAGCCATACATTCAGATGTAATAATACCACCACTATTACTACTAACGTGTATCTGGCTTTCATTCATTTAAAGCTGCATCTGGAATATTTGCACAATGATGGCTCCAAATAAATCACATCACCCCATATATTATCAGCCTTGCACATAAGTTATGGTTCTTTATGGTGAAAAATGTATGGCGTGGTTAACATCTTCACATCATCTTCATTGTCTGCGATTATCACAGGCTTTTTAAACCAAGCTTCTGAAACTCAAGTTGCCAAAGGACAGTTTTAATAACATTTGAGTACACGTAACAGATGTAGGTATTCTTAGTTATGTACTATCTGTTGCTTAGTAGTCTTGCATTGCCAGACCTTCCTCCACAGTGCTGCGTAGGAGGGTCTGGCTAGTCCACACAGCATTCCGGGATGGGGGGAAAACGTGCTCTTAATTTAATGATAAACTGTAGGATTTCCATACATTTCATATTTCTCACTTTTTATTGTAGCCTACCTTCAGTTAGTGGTACTGCTACAATAGCTGCCAAACATCTTTATTGCCCCCTTGGTGGCTAGCTACAGTATCGGTCATAAACCCCACCCCTGGGCACCTGGTTAGCTAACCTGGTAGAGCGAGTGCCCATATATAGAGCTTAACTCCTTGACCCAGCAGCCGCAGATTTGACTCTGATCATGCCCCCCCCTTCTTTCCCCTTTCAAATCTAAGCGGTCCTATACAATTAAAGGCCTACAATGCCCAAAATGCAGAAATAAATACATCCCACCCTTTCCATGTTAGCAGCTGGCACATTGGCCAAAATAAAAAAAATAAAAAGTACACATCAAATAATTTTTCCCTAAAGATGGTTTTGGTCATTTTAAGTAGCTCTTCTCATGCAGTGATAGTGTTAATTTTTCTGCTAAGGTTTTTTTTTTAATTTTTATTATTGTTATTTGATGCTATAAAAACGGGGTGAAACATCACGATTGACAGCTGTGACTGACTCCCAATCACTACTGCACAGACTGTGGCTCCAAATTTAAAAGATGGCAGGGCAGGTATCCAGGAGATTAGGGCTCTACTTTTGTGAAGTGGGAGGAAGTGGAGACGCATCGTCCATCTTTATATAAAGTGTTAGCCTACCAGAATCATATGTCTATCAAAGTGTGCCATGAGGTAAAAAAAGAAAAGAAAAAGAAGAAAAGAAGCTGCTTAGAATTTTTCTAAGTGTTGATTTGAGCCCCTACCCTCCACCATTTTTATATGTTGACAACTGTTGGACAACTGTTGTAAGTACATATGGAACAGGGTAGGGACATTTTTTTACCTCTAGCTGTTTAATCCTCTCCTCTTCTTCACATATTCTTCCCTCGTCCACCTCTATCGCTTTCCTCATCACAGAGGCCATCTCATTGATCTTGTCTATGTGTGCTTGCATTTCCTAGTAAAGATGAAAAACACATGTATGAATACAAGGCAGTGGAAGTTGGTAAAGTTTGTTAATACATATTTAAAAAAAACTTAAAATAGTATGACATTCTTTAGGTGGTAAGCCTTTAGTTACTCTTTATCAAAACAGCTGACACATTATTTTTCAGTTTACAATCAAATCGACGTGTAATATCTGACGTTCCCTCTATTACCAGGTGCTTAAAGAAACAAGTAGGCCTCACTGACCGTGGTGTGCTGCTCCTTCAGCTGGGTCACGATGGTGGGGTCGTCCCTCTTGCTGGTCATGAGGAGCCTGAACACCTGCTCCCTGTATTTGGTCATGATGAGCTCTAATGCAGACTGGTGTTCCTCTAACGACGTCCGTAGCTCTGCAGGAAGAGGGAACAACACAGGAGTGAACACAGGCAACGCTGCTGAAAACCCCCTACGAGAACATCTGTCAACTTCATAGGCAAGGCAAGGCAAGGCAGCTTTATTTAGATATAGCACATTTCAGCAACAGGGCAATTCAAAGTGCTTTACACAAAATCAGTTAAAAAACAGTTAAAAAATAAAAACAGATAAAACATGTGAATAAACAGTTAAAAATAAGAACATTAAGACACATAAAACACAAGAATAAAAGTTACAGTGCAGCATAAGAAATTAAGCATTAAAGAAATGAACAGTCATTTAAAGAAAGGCAACATCAAAAAGAAAGGTCTTCAGCCTTGATTTAAAAGAACTGAGAGTAGCAGCGGATCTACAGGTTTCTGGGAGTTTATTCCAGATAAACTACCAGGTCATAATGTTGCACTTTGCTGTGTGCAGCCATCACACCTCTCTGTGGTTGTGACCGAACAGGAACAGTTTAGGGAAGTGGAGTCCACTCCATCCATTGCATGATAAATAAAAAAAATGAAAATAAAAACCTTTGCCATGTTCATCTCCCGCACTGGAAATTGCATTACAAATCACCTGCCCACCTTTGTTTTCCTGCTGAAGCTCTCTGATCTGACGGTTTTCCTGTTGGATTCCCAGGACCAGACTAGAACGAGGACGATGTCGCGCTACCTGGTTCAATGAGTCAATCTCCTCTTGGTACTGCAAACAGGAGATCACCAAACCAACTCCCATTAAAACAACTGGAAAATGTCAGTATAACATGTTAGAACAGTTTTTATGGTCTTATGGATTTCAAACGAAAAATGTCTCTTAAAGTGTTCATATTATGCTTTTGGGCTTTTCCCCTTTCCTTTATCGTGTTGTATATATTATTGTGTGCATGTAATAGGTTTACAAAGTGAAAAAAGCCCCAAGTCCCCCAAAGGGACTTACCATCTTCAACAGAAAACGCTGTTCACCAACTGCTCCAAACAGCTCTATTGTAGTCCAGCCTTTACTTCCATGATGAACGTGCGGAACACATGTTATAATGGCACGCCCTCATACTCTGCTTCTGACTGGCTAGTAGTCCTTACCTAGCTACTGCACATGTGCAACTCTCAACAAAGATGGAATAGAAGTGAGATGCCTCACTCTAGGGCTGCACGATTATGGCCAAAATGATAATCACGATTATTTTGTTCAAAATTTTGATCGCGATTATTCTCACGATTATTTGTTGATTTTAACCAAAACAAATTGTGTTGTCACATAGGCTATTAATAACTGGAGAGGGAGTGTGATGGACGCTACTCACAGAGAGACGGCTGATCATTATGAACGGGTCCGGCACGGGTCGAACGGCGGACACACATGGCGTGTGTATGAAACGTCTGTATCTTCACTGCGCGGCATTTTTATGAATTATGATATTCTGGCCATGGGTCACATCTCTGGCCAGGTCCCGGTCCAGGTCCAGCAGGCTCCGTCTCACACGCTGTTACTTTACCAAACTGAAGTTAGTTGCATTCAATAACTTCTTCTGTGTTCTTTGCCGTGGCGTCCGCGGTAGCAGAGTTACCATGGAAACACTGTTACAAATATTGGTTTGCCCCTCATACTTAACAATATACAGCTGTGTTAAAAAAAAATTAAAACTGTAGACAAATATCAGAAGTGTGGACCGGGCCGCTGTGTGGCGGGGCGCGGAGAGTAGAGGAGAGAGAGTAGAGGAGAGAGAGTAGGACGAGAGAGCGTAGAAAGATCCAACACAGGCACGGCTTTACAGACAAAACGGGTCATGTAACGCAAAATTAAACCATATCAATATAAACAGCATTGCAGCGGATGCGAGGACATTAGCACCGGTGCGTCATAGAGGAGCTAACAGCTAACAGACGCTACTAGCTAACAGCTAACAGACGCTAACTAGCACCGACTAGCACTGGTCACTGCTGTTGTCTGGAAAACATCAGATGGGACAAAGTGTTGCGTTTACTGGTAAACTGGTAAACCTTGAGACCGACGTATAACCGACTGCTATCTGTTGAGTTTTCCTCAAGCTACTCTGTCCTCTGGGACTGTCTACATCTAGAAACTAAGCTGCACGGGGTGCAGGGAACTACTCTGACTGGCTCATGATCAGACGGCTTTACGGAGCGGGAGATTGGCTTTGCAAAAAACAGAAGCGTTCTATGAAACAACGTTTTATAAAAAATAATCGCTCAATCACGCAAATTTGATCGTGGGAAGTCCAAATCGTGATCGCGATTAACATTCAATTAATTGTGCAGCCCTACCTCACTCTGTAGCTAAAATATAGAGCTCAACACACAGGGTGAAAAGAAGAGTTGCAGCAGTGCGCAGTACTACAAAAATATGGTGTTTTATGAAAATGAAACCATGTAAACTTATTCTGGTAGAACCACCAAATACAATTATGAACCTGAAAATAATCCCAATATGAGCACTTTAAAAGTGATTTACATCACTGCCTTACACTTATTTTTGTTAATAGGTCAATGTTTGCTTTTAATAAGTTTAGTATTAAATTACATTTTATATGAAATTATATTTTACTAGCACCAATATAATGTGACAGCATACCTGTTGCATGGACTCCACCCGCTTATTGAGCGATGTTGTCTGTTCAATCAACATCTCAGCTGCGTTGTCATGGTTACGAAGCCTCTCCACTAATGATTTGGCATCTGCCAGGACCTTCTCTAATGTACCATTCATGCCTGAGGAAATACAAGTCATCATTACAAGGAACTATGAAGGGGTAATAATTACAGCATTGTCGTTTTGATAAAAAAAGAGTGGGTTCTTTATAATTTACCATGTCGCCATTAAGGGATGATATATATGTCAGTGTAATAAATACCAGGTAAGCCCATAGACTAATTCATTTAATGGCTAAAATCTGTGTTGTAAAGCTGGGCTAATTGGTTGTCTTTATCAATGTCTGATGATTGGTTCAAAATTATTCCATTGTAAATGGAAATAAAGGAAACAATAGTTTGAATTTACAAGTCTGTACTTTGCAATTTTAACACATTATGCCTCATCAAGCTATTCATTCCACTTACTTGCTGTCAAATGTCACACTAACAGAAACTAAAGCTCCCCATGTGTACATCTTTAGATTAGCTCCAATTTGAGTCACTAAAGTACATACAAGTAGCATTAGTTGCTCAGGACAATGACCAGAATAAAGTAAAAAGCCATGACTTCAGAGAACTAAGAAAAAACACCTAGCTCGTTGCTAACCCTCCCCTCCCCTCCTTGTTCTCGTCACACCTTGGATAACAACCACTTTGTTGTAAGTGATATATTTAGTTACTGGTACGTCAAATTTATGAACAGCAGTAAGCGTAAAGGTAATAACACATTCAACATTTCAGCTTCTGTTAACAGAGTAACATAGCTACCTAATGTTACCAGCAGCACAAACACAAGTCTTTGCTAACTTATTAGCGTGAGCTGACTTAGTACCCACGCTTAAGCTGTTATGCAAATCAACAGCATGTATCGTTCTAACTGGTTTACAGACATTGCAAGTAGTTTCTTATTAAAGTTAGATAATAGCTGAGGTGGAACTGTCGTACCTGGAGAACTCAAAGTGCACGACATTGGAGTATAGCTAACTTAGTCCGTTAACGTTACTTCCTGTTGATGTTTAGTAGCTAATTTTACCTACAGGCTAACATTAGTAACATTAGTATAAGGAGCAACACGTAAAGGTTCTGATGCAGCGGACATGAACTATAAACTTGAGCTAGCTAAACACTTTGACGTTACTCGTTTTAGTGTAACGTCAGTCTCTAGATGACTTAAATAGCTACAGCTGATCTAAACGATTGTCAGCTAACCAAAGCTTCCATAGCACAACAAATACCGCGAGAGTAGTATGTCAGGACATTCTCGCGACAATGATAGCGGGATTTAGTTAAATTACAGAAAAAATGGCGGACCGGCTAACGCAACTCCAAGACGCTGTCAATTCGGTAAGACTAATTTTGAAGTTTTTATACGTCCTACTAACAAAAAATAATGATATTTTGGCAGGTTATTTCACCTGAATGCCTAGCTAGTGCGAAGGAATATTCATATTTATTCCAGTAACTTGTTAACTGTGTAGCAAACGACCAGGGGCCTATACCACTAACAAGTCTAGCTTTATGTTGTATTGTACACAGAAACATTTGCTACAGTCCTGCAGTGATAAAACGCTGGACCTTCAAAGTGACTCATATTTACTAAGTCACAAATGGGTGGCTGACTGGCAGCGTCAGAAACTATATAGCGTATGCATAGCTCCTTGCTTGAAAGAAAGTGTAATCCAAATGGTGTTGGTTTGTGTGTCCAGCTTGCAGATCAGTTTTGTAATGCCATCGGCGTCCTGCAACAGTGTGCGCCTCCTGCCTCCTTCAGTAACATCCAGACGGCTATCAACAGAGACCAGCCAGCAAACCCAACCGAAGGTGATCTCTTTGTTTTTGTTCCTTATCTCTATTCACTTCTCTTGTCTTCTTATTTAATATACCTTTCCTCTCAACACTTTCTGATTTGCATTATCGATGTACCAATCCAATATTGGCCTAATTAAATTGATGGGGTTTTGCCAGATGTGATTAATCCACAACCAGTGGTGGAATGTAACTGTGCATTTACTTGAGTATTGTACTTAAGTGCAAATTAAAGATATTTGTACTTTGCCTGAGTCTTTTCTTTTCATGCCACTTTCTGCTTCTAACACTTGTACTTTTTAGTCCACTATATAGATCTGACAACTACAGTTACTAGCTACTTTACATATTGAGATTTTTGCACACAAAACATATGTAGTTTATAAAATGTGATGGTTTATTATAAATTAACCTGCCCAACAATATATATTGGCAGTCCAGCTGAAATGATTAGCTGTATTAAACACCTGTTGTTTGACAAAACTGTTTGGATTGTTTCTAAAATGTGAGGACTTTAAGTGCATTTTTCTGTAACATTTCCAGTGCAGGACTTTTACTTGTCACAGAGTATTTTTTACTATGGTATGAGTACTTTTAGTGAAGTAAAGGATCTGGATACTTCTTCCACCACTGTCCATAATACATAATATACTACTGCCCAGTCACTGGCGTCATTTGCAACAACACATTGGAGTCAATCGTTAACATTTTCTTCCCACATATCTCTCTCTTAATTTTGTCTGTTTTATTGGTATGCTAGTGACTTTCTACAAGATAGAGAAACATGATTTGTGTAACAATAGGGTTACATCGTTTTTTTTTGTTTTTTTAAAACCCCTACCCAGAGTATGCCCAGCTGTTTGCAGCTCTGATTGCCAGAACAGCCAAAGACGTGGATGTACTCATCGACTCTCTGCCCAGTGAGGAGTCCACGGCAGCTCTGCAGGTCAGCACATTCCCAAGTTCCTTTTTAAGACATGCATTTCAGCTACAGATAGGGCTGCACAATTAATCTCAATTTTATCAAACGCAATATAGATTAGCAAAATATCCAAATCGCTGAGGGGCGCAATATTTTTTTAAGGCAATATGTGTGTCAAACCATTTTGAATGAAGTATTGTGGTGTTGCAGAGACGTCCCGGCCTACAAATCCTATCCTACAGACTACAGAAAACGTCTTTGTTTGGTACATCCTTGCAAAAATCACACTATAATCATTTTAACTTTTTAAGAATTAATATTAGTCAATGAAAATGATACAAAGATGATGCCCTTCAATATTGTAAATCATATTGCAATCGCAATATCAGTCAAAATAATCACAATTAGGTATATTGTGCAGCCCTACTTACAGATTCCACAGTAAATGCATACAAAAGCTCAGTTAGTATTTCTAATTTTCAGTCAGCAGAGGGAGCCAGTTGAACACATGAACAGCTGCTTTCTACATCAAGACTCTGACCATGAAAATGATGTCTGCAAAATGATTACAGTCAGTTTTCAGGTCGCTCTTCTGGTTATTAATTGTACGAAGCCTAGAAGATGATAAAAGTATACTCTTGAATAAACTTTTTTTTATGTACTGACACATACACACCAATAAATAAAGAAACTAAAACTTAAAAAAATGATTCCATTGGAATCGTAATTTTTGAACCAGTTCATATGCCGACTCCTATCAAACAGTATTACCATATACCAAATATTATGGCTGGGCGATACGGAGAAAACAACGATATTGTAGGGATGACAATTTGTGCTTTAACAAAATGTCTTCACAATTAGAATTTAGATAAATAATCATCAGTCATTATATCCATATTACTGATGATTATTTATAAATAAGAAGAGAAAAGAGGGATGGACAAAAAAATTAATAAAAACAAGTACAATACAAAGGAGGGCAGTACCTACGATGAGGTAAACCAGCTTTTGATGTTTGCAGTTTGATTGTTTTTAATCCATCTCTTGAGTGTGATTTTAATGATAGATGGCTGGTGCTTTCTGAGTTCAATAGGAAGGCAGAAACTTAAATGTGTGTGTGTGTGTGTGTAACCAATGTACATCTGAAATGACTATTAGGACAGCTGAATCAGGGTGTCCGCGGGGTTTTAAAAAGTGATAAATCAAAAATGTCAAATTTAAGGCCATTAAAAGTTTTAAATTTAGTCTCAGTGGTATTATATTTTTTAAATTAGATATTATTTTTTTCAGACTATCAGGTGACCTATTCTGATTGAAATTATATCCTGCGTTTGCGTTAGTCCGTTTAAATTTAGGCTTTGGCATGTCTGGGACATAATCAAAGATCTTTGGTCTCCGTCTATGTTTGGTGCTGACGTCATATTCAGTGGTCGCTCATCGTCTCAGAACACGGCGCGCTCAACAGAAGTGGCTGGCTTACGTTTTATTTTAGACTTGCTTCAAGCCATATTTTCAACGACTGGACAACCATCGTCGTCTTAATGGGCAAATGAAAGTTTTCTGATAGCTGTGTGAACAACCCAGAGTTTAAGGACTGGCTCAGGCCTGTAGTAGGGAATAACAGGCAGGCTTATTGTTCGGTGTGTAAAAAAAAAAAAACATCAATGTCAACTGGATGGGAGCTAACGCACTTCGGTCGCATGCAATCCACTAAACATAAAAATGGAATGCGTGCTCGGAGAGAGCAGTTAATTATTCGACCAATCTCAGCTGTCTGTGCGGCTGCACCTCCACCACCACCGCCGCAAATTAGTGCCACTTTAACACTGCAGTTAAACACCACTCATTAACTCAAATGAAGAAATTTCAGAGCTGTTTGAAGAAATGTTTCCCGACTCTGACATCGCGAAGTCATTCACTTGTGGTAAAAACAAAACCGGGTACATCATCGGATTTGGATTAGCATCGTTCTTCAAAAAACGCCATTGTGCTGGAACCATCCATTCTCTCCATTGCACATTTATGTAGTTTGTTTTACTTTTATTTACTAAGTGAAATAAACATGTGCAATATGTAGTTAATGATATGTTGTCTCTAAATCTATTCATTTCTGTATG
>NC_045755.1:2877696-2877786 GCF_008692095.1 Etheostoma spectabile
ATGTCAAAATCTGTGTAAATAATAGAAAGGTCGCTGAGTAACCCTTGCAATTCAGTGTCGTGATGGTTTTAAAAAAAATTCTGAAGGTAG
>NC_045755.1:2877796-2907184 GCF_008692095.1 Etheostoma spectabile
ATTAAAAAGTAGTAAATTTAACTAAAGGATTGCTGTACATACCCTGTGAATACAATTCAGCTGAGCATCACTTCCCATGTATTTTTGAGCACTGATGTTTTTCTCTAGGTTCAAAGTTAAACCAGCTGGAGTCTTCATCAGCTGAATTCCCAACTCCAAAACGTTTAATTAAAGAATCAGGACACATGAATGTTTCCTTGTTTTAGGTTTGTTCAGTTTACGTCACTCAAAAGTTTAGAATGGGAAGTTTTCAGCGCTGAGTGCTGCTCATTTTCCAACACAAACATCTTTCAATGTTGCATTTTTTTTTTTGTGTTGAGCTTTTGTAATAACTTTTAGTTAAAACATGCTCTCCCTTCATTTTTAAAATGTGCTCGTGATTGGCTGTTTCAGTGTAGACTTAAAAGTGTTTGATTCTGGCACACAACACCATTACTGCTGGTTTTCTTGAAATGATAGGACATATGAGGATACTGCCCATGGATATCCTCAATTTACACTTTTCTTAAAAAGCACACAAGCCTCTTTTCAACATGAACATGGAAAAAAAGTGCTTTATTAATCCTAGTTGGAGTTTGCAGCCAAGTCACACTTGAATTACAAAAAAAACCTTAAAATGGAAATAGAAACACGCTTCACTGGAATTGCTTACATGAGTGCTGGAAATAACGGTACAGTGCATCTCTATATACAGAGGTTTCATAGTTGTGATGTGTGACCTGTGGCATGAAAGTGTGACACCATACGCCCTGACTGTGGCATATCAATCCATTAGGACATTTAGACTTGTCATAGTATGTTACTGATGACATAAACAATGGCGCTATTCTGAGGAGGGAAAAAAAGGGGTAGGAGGGCTTCTGGGATCTTTTTTTTTTAATATATATATCCACTGGTGCTCATGGAAGGGAATAATGTACACAGAAGGAAGAAAGAATTATGAATAAAAGTCACAAAACAACCATATCCAGGCACTCAAGATTGGATACAAAAAGCAATTTAAAAGGCCATTAATTAGCAGGGCTAGACATTAAAAAAAATACACAGACGCCAGAGCAGGGTTTAGTTACACAAAGTGATTATCAGTTGCAAGTGTGCACAGGTGAGCGCATCATAGAGCTTTTTTTTTTACTCTTATTAACCTGGCCCTTTAGGGACATACCGCCACAAATATAACTCAGAATGCTCGTTGCAAAATGCAGCATCTAGGGCTCCACTGGTTACATTAAACCGCAACACTAAACAATACATAGTCAAAAAATAAATAATTACAGAAATAACTTCCTGAAGTCTAAATATGCTAACAGTTCATTGCAAGTGTTGCAGATGGCTTGCAGAGCTGTAGCAGAGCCAAAGTAGTGCACTTTTTAATAATTAACTTTTATCAGTTATTGGTAAAATAAAACACCAATACAGATCATCTGCAAATTACCAAATAGCGGGCCCTTCATTGGTTGATCCCTAGCATCTTGGCCATCATTAATCAATAAAGCAAAAATCATAATCCTCATCATCATCATCATCATCGTCACACAAAATGGCAATATCTACTTTAGTGTTTACACATTTTAAATGTCCCAGTAAGCCGTGACAGTGAGACAGCATGCAGGATACCAGGACCCTGAAAGTGAAGCAGCTAAAGGGAATTTAGCCATCATGGTTTTTATTATATCCACCATTTTATTACTGGGAAATGTTTTAATGTCTTTAGTTAAAAATGCCCATACGATTTTTAATGCCAAAATTCAACAGTCTTAGAATCTTGGACACTTTAATATCTCATCCTAATTGTCTGAGGTGCTGTAAGGTCACATAATTAAAAAATAAAATAAAAGGGTTGCATACTGTATATGTAAAGCCTAATGAAGATCTACTTATTTTGCAATATTACATGATGGGTATGAATCAGTTTAGGCGAATGTAAATGACCTGCACCAACATCTCCCCATCAGTGAAGCTCATAAACACGATTGACATAACTTTAGCTGTCCAGTGCATTTTAGATGCATGTAGTATGCATACATACTGTACGTACGTACATACATACTGTACTTGCATACATGAGTGGAATTCATTAACTGCAGGGCAATATCCCAAGAGAGACACCTGTAAATCACTTCTCTTACATCGGTTTACTTTTTCTTTAAAAATAAAAGCATCACGTTTTTTACCCTGAGCCGTCTCTGTGATCAGCTTTCTCTACAGCACAAACATACAACTGTTGATGTAGTTTTACTATTCCTAATGTCTGTCACCTGTGCATCAGGCAAGTTAGAAAGAGATCACAGAGCCACCTGTCATAGATAATGAGGCTTTAGAATACATGATGTTGCATATTTGATACAGCTGTGTGTGGGTGGGTGTACATATATACACACACACACATTCATACTGAAAGTCATCAATGACCGAGGGAGCACAATAAAAAATCAGAGGGGAAAGTGTGAGATCTAGAAGTGTACAACAAGAAAACCATTTGAAATAAGAACTGAATAAAGACAATAAATTAAGACAATAATAAAATTGCAGTGTATTGCACATAGCAAATTACAATCCACCAGTTGGATTAGTGACAGGGCTGAAGCTCACAGTTTGTACTGTTTGCACTACAAATATATTTGCATAAATAAAAATGTAAGTGATTGTGATCGTCTGTGCCCTCTCGCCAGGCGGCCAGTCTGCGGCAGCTGGAGGAGGAGAACCACGATGCCGCCGCCCGTCTGGAGGAGGTGGTTTACCGCGGCGATATGCTGCTGGAGAAGATCCAGAGCGCCCTGGCTGACATCGCCCAGTCTCAGCTCCGCACCCGCAACGGAACACCTCACCAGCCCTCACCAGCCGAATCCTGACGGGCAGTGTGAAAAAACGCAGCTCTGGACAATTTTCAGCCATTTCCCCTTCTCCCCATTCTGACTCTTCGTTTTAATCGTCAGACATCAGCTGCAAGCCTCAAAACACTCGCAATGCTGAATTTGTCTGAAGGGGTGCGAGGTGGCATACAGTTAGCGAAACATCACTTGGTTGCTTATCTGCGATGTTCTCTTTCTTTTACACAACAGCCACTGGTCTCCAGGCAAACACAAACGTGTAAAACACTAGTTGCCTGTTGTTGACGTCTCTTTTTTTTTTATGTCTATGTTGTATTGATTTAAGTCTGTTTTTGTAAATATTTATGAAAGAAGTAATTCCAATTCTCATTTTGAAGCATCTTTACTGAAAAACCTCAACACCATCTTTAGACTGGTTAACAAACTCACTCAGCTTACTGTTACTCTGAAGTCTATTTGTAATAAAGCTTGAACGAACACTTGTCATTTGTTCAAACCATTTGTATCTTTACAACATAATTTTAGATTGACAGAATAGTTGTGATAGGTTTTTCTTGGGAAAATCACTACAAGAAGCATTTTATCTCCAGAACATGAAGGATGCTTATTATTGTTGCCCTTAGCGCTCACAACCTCTCATCTTATTTTTTTTTTTTATAAAACTGCCAATTGATTTCCAAAATGAATGCAACTTTTTTATATAATAAAGTCCTTGTCATTAATCCTAACCAGCTTTGTTGCCTTATGGCCCAATAACTTTCCAAAATTTATGTTAGTTTATGCTGTAATAGCTCCACATATTTCATCAAAGAATCACAGATAAAATAATGTAGAAAATCTGAAGTCTACAAAGGGATATGATGAATCATGTGCTCATTTGTCAAAGAGGGCATTTTCAACATGACCAGACTCTTTAAATTGTCAAAAATGTTTTGAGGAACTAAAGCTCTCGTTTAAGTATAGTTCATGACGTCTGAGAAGAATTCAGATACAAATAGCATGGTTGGGGGCAATAGGGAAGAGAGTTGCAGATGACTTACAGATATACTTATTGAAAATTAAAACATTCTTTGGTTGAACTGGTAATATCTGAAAATCACCATAATTGTACTTATAAAGTTTTCACACAACTGCAGTCATGTGGCACGTGGTCTTGATTACCTTCACATCAAAATGTGGCTCGGTGGTCTGAGTCCTTTGGAAAGCTTTGGCTACAGGCCAGAGAGTTTATAGCCCAAATCTAAATATAGGTGCTGTGTCACAGCTCAGTGGGCCCCATTGATGCAAGAAATATAAAAACAGCCTTGTCTGCCGGACACCACACCCAGACGTGGTAGCAAGGTACACCCACCTCTGGGCATGTTGACATCATGGCTCGTCCAGTCATCCCGTCCAAATAAGGGGAATTATGGCGGAGAAACAAGCCTGGACTGCTTTTCACTGTCAACAAAAGTGTGTTGTTGGTGTAAAAGTTTGATCTTCTTTTTGTTTGTTTGTTTTTTTTCCTTTTATTGCATTCACCTGTTCCTTGTCCTACAGACCTTTTAGCTTATAGACCCAAGTGGACAAGGACATGAAAGAGTCCAGGTAGGGTGAATACATCCCATGACTGGAGAAAACAAGCCATTCTGCTGTGGAATTTCAAGATTGAAAGTTGGGAAAACATAACATGTTTAATGTATTTTTGGGCTAAACAAGCTCCAGTCATGTTGAAATATTACACCAGTTTCAGATCTTAAATATCTCTGAAAATATTCCCAGAATATAGCTGTGGTCTATATCTATTGCACTCTATTACAATTTTATTTTTTATGGTGTCTTATCTCCTATATTGTCAATAGGGCAAAAGTAATTGTATAACATGTTTATGGTTATAGGTTACTGTTTTTTATTTTTATAATAGTGATTGTTTAATGTAAACCATTCCTATGTTTTTTCTTCTTCTGTAAATGTCTCTCTGTCAACTATAACAAATAAAACCCACAATGTGACCTTTTATTGACCTAAGATACCCTCTTGTAGTTTTTATGGCATTTTCTATTTATGTATGAAGGAAATAATTATTTTACAGTGTGTAATATGATTATAATAATCAAAGTAATATTAGTTTTTTTGTAAGGGTTAGAACTAAGCATTACCAATAAGATTATGTAACTATGCTACAACTAGACTATAGCTAGAATCCAGTCTTTCATAGCTGCAAATGCTTGCTAGCAAAATGAACCTGCGTCCTGGAACCGTTCCTTGTTTTACACCCAAACCGACACAACCCTTGCGGGGCCGTTTAGATCTTCTCATTGGCTGACGCACATGTCCTTCTCGTGTGTATTGCACATATGATTGGCAATTAGAAACCAAAGGTTCCTTTCTTCATCGGTGATTGGTTCTTGCCAACGTCAATCAAATGCTAACGCCGTTGCGTGGCCGGAGCGTTTGATGAGACCGACGGTTCCAAGGAGCAGCGCTGCTTATTTTGCATTTTTATAGCGATAAAGACGGGGGAAGCGCTGAATTTCGAGATCAGGGGGGTATAAATGAAGAAAGTAAAATAATGTCAAATAATTTCAGGTTAGCTTGCTGTCAACGTCAGAGCGCTTTTGTTATGATTTGGCGTTGATATCGGCGATGTTTACTGTGCAGCCCATTAAGTTCCTCTGAAGGGTGGCCAGTAACGTTAACTGGAGCCTTCGACTGCCTAAATATTTGGCAGAAAATACGAAAATTCACATTATTTGTTATATATCGTGCGGTGGCGCCAAGCCAGTAATTAACTCTGGAGCAGGACACGGAGGTAGGTGAAAATATTTCCCACATAACACTCTTTATTTTTGTGGTCTGCAGGTTTTTCAGAGACCCTGCCAGACAGAGACGCAAAAGGGAATAGAACGGACGCATAGCTAGCGAACGCAACACAGCAACAAACTATGCCAATGTTTGTATTGTATGAACAGCTACCCTTATATTATTAAAGCTTATTGGTATCTAAAAAATGAACATTATCAAGTGTCAGCCATCATGTGCCGGGCAACAATAGTAGACAGTAAGAAGGTTTGACAGGGTGGCACAAAAAGTTGAAAAATAGTTATGTGTGTAACGTTAACGTGACGGAGCTTGTTAAATAGCGTTCACGTTACTCCATGCAGGTACACGCGATCTGTGCAGGTGGATGAAGGAAGTGGAACGTTAAAAGCATGACGATACGATTACGGTTGGGTATCGTTGCCACTAATCGATTCCGGTTTTTACCAATTGTTGATTCCGATTCTTTGAGGGGTAGGTTAAAAAAAGATCACATGCTAATACAGAGAAAAAATATTAATCTAACACCATTCCTATTCACAATTTACCTCATACAGTTCATGGAACCTGTAAATTAATTTCATACAGTTTAATTTGGTTGCTGTTAGTAAATAATGTGATTCAATAATAATCAGTTATTAATATTCTTTTTTCATTCACTGTAACTGTAACCTGTCAAAATGACACAGCAACCCATATATGTCAGGCAATACACAATCAGTCAGTTGCCTGAAAAACGCTACTACGTCTACACTTATCTCTGAGACTTGGCTTTATTCTGCCCTTGTCTCTTTGCACAGACACAGGCAAGCTTGTTAACTGTATACATGAAATAGCAGCCAATATAAACAACATACAAGTTAATACAAGAACATACATTGCGTCTTGGTTGAAAAACATACTATTGGGTTGAGAATATGTGCATATAGACGTTGTCTGTAGCAAGTGTGTTGCTGTTGCAAAATAGAGGAAACGTGGAAACCGTAGCAGAAATGATCGCTGCAGCGCGCGGCCTGCGATCTCCTCCTGATGCAGCCGATGTGAACAGGGGGCCTGGTAAACCCGATTCTTTTTAAGGATTCGGGTTATTCTGAGCCACTCACTAAACTGAATGGGGTTGTGCGAGTCACTTGAATCACTTGAGTCAGTATTGCTAAACTGCCAACGAAACTCAGTCCAACTGCACACACCCACGCGCCACCTCATGTAGCTGCTCACAGGAGAGCCATTTGGGCCAGCGATGGACTCACTCATGCGAGAGCTCAGGAGTCGTCTGCGAGCCGAGCCCGAGCAGAGGCGAGTCTGAGCCACGAGCCGAGGCGAGCTTGCAAAGTTTCGGACTGTCTACTTGACCTTTCGCATTTTGACATACTACATTTATACACCAAACCTACAGTAGGCACAGCTAAACTACGTGAAGAACATTGTATGTTATTTCAGAAGTGAAAGAATGGCTGCTATTGTTGGTCTGCTTTATCCTGAGCTCGAGGAGAGACTTCACTCATTCGTCTGCTACAGATCCACTCATGACAACGTAGCTGGCGGGATTGACTGACTCGTACGAGCATTGACAACTCACGAGTCACAGAAGGCTCGTTAGTCATCGAGGACTCACGAGTCATCGAGGGCTTGTGAGTTCTGGGGTGAATCCCATGGTCTGTAAGCTTCCTGCTCTGAGTCTGCGCGTCGAACTGTCTCTCTGCTAATTCAGTTGCTTGGGTTGACTTGTGGAGTTGTTGTTGTTGCCTACGAAATTGTAATTTATAAAGCTTTTTGCAAGGGCAGGAATATTAGTAGCTAATGTTGAAAGAGGTTTGTGTGTGTCGCTGTTATGTTAGATTGAATTGTAGTAGGACTCAACTGATTCAAGTCAATGATACTAGAGACTCGTGAGTCAATTAAAAGACTCGGGTTAAAGATCTGAGTGAATCATGACTCGAACAGGTTTAGTGAACAGACAGATTGGACAACATGGGCGCTGGAAGGAAAATGGCTCCGCGTTGCAGCGCTTGCGAGGCCAATGTGTTCTTGCCGTGATTCATCTTTCTCCATACTACCTGATAGGGGTTGAACGGTACACAGAAGTCACGGCTCAGTTCATACCTCGGTTCAAACATCATGGTTCGGTTTGGTTTTTTTCTATTGTTTATTTCTCAGGTTGGACCGCCTAGTGTCATACAGTCTCTCCCCTGAGTGTCTAAAGATCATCTCCAGACTCAATGTGGAACTATAAAACTATAAAGCTATAAAACTGAAAATACAGCATCTCTTATTTATGAAAGTGCAAATTACATAAAATAATAACAACAACAAAAATTCTACTTAGGCAAGACCTACCTAGTTTCCACTCTGTCACAACCTCCTGTAGCTTCTCAGCTAGGTGAGTGCTTGTGTGCTGCTCATGTCTCTGTACAACTGACGCTTTCATTTCCCACTCCGTCAATTAAATGAGCAGTCACTGATTTAGCTTTCCATAGCACAAGGAGAAGTCCAACCATCAGTCGTTAGTGAAAGGGACAGTTTTTTTTTGTCTCGTTCCAGTGATTGGCAGATCTGGGTGATGGTGTTGGATATGCGTTAGTATGTTAGATGTTTTTCCACTCAAATAACAGACAACTCCTGATCAACACTGACACATAGGCCTGTACTACTGTAAGTTTTTCCAAACTTGCGATCTTAAAGAGGCCGGCAGGTCTTCTGACTCTCGTGGGTCGCCATCACTCGCCATAGGCCGGGCTACTCGTCCATATTAGTGTGCTGCTAGCTCTAACTCACTCACTGGGAGGAGGCGGAGCTCGGCACGCGGCTTCATAACTTCAGAGCTAAGGCAGGGCTACAGATTAGGTGTCCCTAAGAAACATGTATCTAACAGTAGTTTTGCATTACATTAAATAATTTGCACACAGTTTATTTATTTTTATACCGTGTATTCTCCGTGTAAATTCATGTATTGACCGTGACGCCCGTACCGTTTTGGTTCAATGCGAATACATGTACATGCACCCCTACTACCTAAACAGAACAAAATGTATTGCTTTGCGTAGCGTTATCCCGTCCAGTAAGGGCTCCTTGTGGAGTTGAGGAACCGATAAGCAAAACCAAACCTTACCTGGTTCTTGACATTTTGGAATCAGTTCTAATTTGGAACCCGGTTTTGGTTCCCAACCTTAATTATAATGCACATTAAACATAAATATAAGTTATACAATTGACATTTATTTTGTGCACTTTTAATTTGAAATACTTTTGACAAAACACGTGCCAAAATATTTGAAATAAAAGGTTTTTTTAGCATATCTTTTGAATTTTGATGCATATTCTAAAGTATATTATATTACTGGAAGAACAAAGACTGTGAATTAGGGTAGGGTTACAATCAATAGTTATTTTCATTATTGATTATTCTCTAGATTAATCCTATGGTCGATAACGTGTCAGAAAATAGTTTTAAATGTCTTGTTTTGTCATTCCAAAACAGTTTAATGTGATCATAAAACAGAGAAAAGCAGGACATCTCCATATTTGAGAGGCGGAACAGCATTTTCTGCCATTTCTGCATGAACAATTCCTTAAACGATCAATTGTCTATCAAAATAGTTGTCAGTTTATCTTTTGATTTGTTGATCGACTAATGGGTTAGTCGACTAATCGTTGCAGCTCTGGAATAAGGATATATAATGCATATATTACCATATGACAAACGATGAAACTGCACAATGTACTGTAAGGGATGTTACTGAAAATGTAAACATACCATTGAGTTTCCATTATTAGAATGTTATGGTGACTTGAAGCTTAAAAAAACAGAAAAAGAAGTGTTTTGGGTGTTTTTTTGAGCGCTCCATTGCTCTCTCTGGCGTCATGACTGAGCCCTTTCATTCACGACGGAAAGGGCTTCCTGTCCAGTCACTTGAAGGGTGGAGTGTGTCTTTGTGACACAATGTAGTGGACTGATAATTCAGTTTTAGTGAGATGAGGCAACATCATCTGAGTTTTAAAACCATGTTTTATTTATTGTAACCAACTCCTTTACTTTATTTGGAGATTATTGTCAGGTTCATAACACTTTACCTTACTAAATAATGACGGTCAAGCAAGGGAAAACGAGACCAGGCGGCAAATGAGCAGTTAATGACAGTTGCAAAAGGGAAGCCACCACCAGAGCAGCCTTTCCGCAGCGCAGCTCTAGTGGGAACTTCAACAATTCTCTGCAGCTCTGTCCCTTTATTCAAACACACACACACGAAGATTCACAGGTGTTGATGTAAGGAGGGGTCTAATGCCTACGCCAGAAACCCTGGGCTGGCTGTACTCTAACTGACCTCGGATCTAAGGCTCTTGTTATCTTCTGTGATATGCAACAGTGGGACATTTATTGCCTTTGTTAGGCAGCAGCGACTGAAGAACACAGACACGGCTCGAAAGAAACATAGTATTGTTAAATGTGCATATAATAATAATAAGCATGAAAGTTATACTAATTAGGAAAGGTATACTAATTAAGAAACAGCTACAAAGAAATAAGCAATAAAAGACTTTATAAAATGAATTCTCTATCATTTCCCTCTGTTGTACATTTACAAACATCAGTAATTATCTCTCCAGTTGGCTTTCATTAATACACTCATCACATGTACTCACAGGAAGGTTGTATCCCATCATGGAGAAGGCGAAAACCTTTCTGTTGAAAGGGAAAATTCCTTCTCGCCTCTCTTAGGAGCGGCGCCCTTTTGGCCAAGATAAGTTCAAAGTATTGTTTACAGGTGGTTTAATACATCATGTGTGGGCTTGGAACATTTGTTATATTGATCAGATTTGCAGAGACGCTGCTGGTATTGAACATGTGCATAGTTGCGAAGCTTGAGACATAGTACGTTGTATCAGAGTATGAACACAAGGCATTACACATCCTCGACTATGAAAATTATTACCAGTACTGTTACAAGGGGAGTAACAATTTAAGCAATAATCCATACCATGGTCCTGAAGTCAACAGGAGAGGAAATCTCCTTAACCACATTATCTGCCTCAGCAGCAATCTATAGAGCAGTCAAATTGAGGATGGTTGCTGAATGATTCCAGCATCTTTGTATCTGGGATAAAAGTGCAAACCGTATATACCAATAATCGTGCACACACCGCCTTGTGACGCCGTCAACTGGTCGCACTAGCCTACATATCTGTTTAAAAAATGCACCCACAACCACAGACAGAAACAGAAAACAAGAATACATTTGTCTCATCACACCATGTCTTTCCCTTCCGTGTTCTTCCATTACAGCGAGTGCTGTGCCCTGCAGGAAAGTGCTGTGTGCGTGTGTGGGGGCTGGGCGATGCAGTACGGGCTGTGGTTACAGGCGGTCTTGCCTTGTGTGGTGGATTTCTTCTGGTGTCAGAGGTTCGTCCAATAGCACGTCACACACCGTCGGAGTCAGTCTTACCACTGCCTCATTTGAGGTGTGTGTTGTGTTGCAACGTTGGTGGACACAGAACGTCTCATGTCAGATTTCCGGGCGTCTGGCGGGCCTGGCTTGTCCTCTGGTCTGAAACCCTCTGCAGTGTGATGCGTAGACCCACGTGCCCTCTCAGAACCTTCACTGCTGTGGGTGACCAGAAGAACCTGGAAGGGACCTTGCCAGTGTTTCGATTGTCAGTTTCTCCTCGAAGTTTTCTACGATCACAAACTCCGGCTGCAGCGTGTGGAGCGGTCCTTCTGCTGGGTGGGGCAGGGCAGCAGAAACCGGATTAGAAAGACAGTTGTACACCTATCTAAAATCATGCTCACACAGAGCCGTGGAGGGAAGGAGGCTCTAGAAGCTTCTAACCCCCACACTGGGTGGTCTGCCAAAAAGGATCTCACACGGAGGTTACTGTGCGTCTTACCCTCATTCGCACGTACGAGGTTTGTTCTTAACATGCTGTCATCGCTTGACAACCGACTTGATATCTCCATCGGGATTGCTTTCTGTCATAGAGCTTATGCTAACACTGAAGAAGTTTGTTTGAAGTGGAAACACCTCACCAAACAAACGCTTTTTCCCCTCTGACGGTGTGAGATCAACAAATTTCATCATTGTTCAATGTTGTGAAGACCATGTTGTCGTTAACAATAATAGCACTCGCCCTTATAATATTACCCATTTAGATCAACATTTCCTGGATTATGTCTGCAACAGTAATGCAACCCCTAAAAAAAATGTGTTGTAAGTAAGAATTGAAACCTTTGAAGGTGTGAAACACCACCTGCGACAATTATAGTTTTGGCCAGCCAGATTTGGCCCCTGTCCCCTGTTTTAAACCGCATGCTTTAGTCTCCAAATAGTGAGCTTGCTTTTAAATTCCTTCCTTATACAGTATGTGCCTGAGTGCTGTAGCCTTGTATAGCTATGGGGTGGATCTGATTAACTTGAAGCCAAATTGAACCCTTCAGACTGAGCTAAAGGCCTGGCCTTTTCCACCTATGTGGGTACACAGGCACAAAACCCATCCAGGCTCTCAAGGGTGCTCATTATTTTCATTGCTCAATTCTCAGCTCCATATAGCAAACTAGTAGACCGGTAGGGGGGGGCGGGGGGGGGTTATAATAATGATATTGCAAGCTTGGATTAAATGGCTTTCCGAGATTTTATTCAGAGTCAATAGCCTTTAAATGACAAAAGATCTGCACGTAACACTGTACCCATAACAATTTGTAATTATATGAAAGTCAGAGCTCGTATTGACGAACCCAGAGAATGACCACTGTCCAATCACTTTACTGCTTTGGCTCACTTTCTCTGTCCGCTGTATGCTTCCAAATGACAGACCGACAAAGTTAGCATTTATCAACTGAAGAGCCAGATATTTTCCTAAAAGGGGAGGGAACATTGAATTCTCAGGCAGCCACAAATACGACTCCAAATTAATGGTTTGCTCATTTTTAATATTTACTTTAAAACGTAGACTCACAAAATGTAGGGTCTAGCTAAATGTCTGAATAGGACTGCTCATTCTGACTTAAATGAATTTAGCACGACTGACGTGTTAAAGAGAGAGTTTGGATATTTCGAAGTGGAGTTGTATGAGACACCACATTTCTATTATTCTCCATGTTCCCCAGCTCTAGTGTCTGGTATATTTGTGTAGTCAGTCGAAATATTAACACTGGGTTTGATCATTGTCAGTTTCAATGATAAACAGAGAAAACACTCCTATCTTCTACTACCTTCAGCACAGCGCTTCGTTACTCTCACGCATTGTCCGCCAAGCGTCCCCCAACTGAGTGCAGAGTTTCCTCCTGTGTATTGAAAGCCCACCGGGCCGAAGTTGCCCCCCATCAGGCCTAAGCCATTGGGGGTTTAAAAAATGTAAATGTATTTTTAAGAAGTTTTTTAAACTACAGTTACAGTTGGGCTGCTCGTTTGAAAACTTAGGCGTAGTCATATTTTAAAATCTTCAGTTAGCTTTTAGCACTGACTTAATGCAGGGTCCTATGGAGTCTGTCTTGTAGTGTTTTTCAGTTGTTAATTTAGCCATTTCCAGCCCTTATTTGGAATCACTGAAACTATTTGGATTTACATTAATGCAGCCATCAGTCTGCGACTGACCCCCAGACAGGCTCTCGTCAAAAAAAAGACACTTGTCACCCTGAAGTGACCTAACTTTGCACTTTGTTGACCATAAAGAACACCTGTTGCGGACCACAGATGAATTGTTCATCTGTGTCAGGCTGCTGTGGTAGCTACAGTATGTTTACTGGCTTCAAAGGTACTGTACATAGAGGTACATAGCTTAGGTTTTTTTTTCTCAGAAAATGTAACATCACACAGAGAGGGACATGGGCTTACGTAAGATCACAGAGAACTGTAGTTAGTCTGCTTTGTGTTTGCCAATCATCAGTGGTGTCTCCCTATTTACGCTGAGCTTCCTAAGAGTTTTGTGCTCGTGTAAGTCTGTGCAGTCATCAGTAGCTCTCCCCCCTATTTTCCAGTGTGGCTGTTTTCCACTTAACAGAAACTTCCCAAACCAAGCAGTTTGCACTAATGATTCATTCAGGAAGTGTCTTGTTGTTGTGGGATTGTTTGGACTTGGATGGAAAAGGGCCTGAGGCAGGACGAGACCTGGGTCCTATCTCTGGGCTGCAGGGCTGTTTTATCTCTGTGTGGGCTAATCAAGTCAATTAGTAATATGTCTGATGGTGTACTGCTGAAAGAGTGTAATGATGTTCACATCCACGTACATGCATACTAAGAAAGATCCGCGGAGATTTCCCTGATTAGTTCCTGGAATGAAACCCTGCAGATGACCAGTGGATTCCAGTCAAAGGAAAATTTTAGAATTAAGGAAGGGATCTGTTTGAGAGCTGTACTTGTTGAAATGGATAGCACATGGGTACCTGGTTATCGTGTACACTGAAGGGGAAAAAGTAAAGCAAGTAGATATTCCTTTGAAAAGATTTGAAAGTCTTAAAGGGACATTTCACCGCTGGAAAGATAATTATACATTTACGTACTCGTTTGAAAGCCATGACGTCTCTCTTATGGGTGGGCCAAATTCTCTGGGCGGGCAAAGCAGAGAAAGGGGAGGTAACCTTGCTCCTTATGACCTCATAAGGGGCAAGATTCCAGATCGGCCCATCTGAGCTTCCATTTTCTCAAAGGCAGAGCAGGATACCCAGGGCTCTGTTTTACACCTATCACCATTTCTAGCCACTGGGGGACCATTGTCAGGCTGGGGCACTCAACCGATTTTACACATTAAGATCAGTTAATTCATCATACATGGCACTACTCAGCTTAAACTCAAACTTGTCCTAATGTTTCTGGACAGCACTTTCTAAAATATGAAAAAAAATAATCCTGATGATGTCATCACAGTTTGAAAGACATGGGTATCTGCAAGGAGTGGAGGGTCTAGTGAAAGATTTGCATTATGGGAAGTGTAGGAGTTAGCGTTTTTAGAGCTTGAAACACACACTCACACACACTGTAATAAAAGTCAGAATATCTTGAATATCCTGCTTCAATTTTGGCCATTATTATTTTTAACTTTTGCTTGTCCTTGCCGATACTCCTTTTAATAGCACATTTTATCATGTTGGACATGATAATGTGTTGATTACTGTGATTATTGACCCACTTTAGAGATTGTAAACAGCAGACACACAGGTATAGCTGTCTCTGTTGGTGGGTGGTCCTGGCACTACAGATTTTGACTGGTCAGTTGGGGAGCCTGCACGATTTAAGACCTTCAGATCAAACTCCTCTCTGGCTGGTTAAAATATTTTATAGTGGACTGCATTGATGGTAAAATCATTGACCAATGGACACTTACCACACTACTGATGTCCACAACCTGTTTTTGATGTCTTCCAGGATAGTATGGCCATGACGGTGGAGACTGCAGCTGCCCTTCCCATGAGCAATCACACCCGAGAGAGGGTGACTGTGGCCAAGCTGACACTGGAGAACTTCTACAGCACTCTACTCACCCAGCACGAGGAGCGGGAGATGAGGTGAAACTGCCACAGTGGTTTTATACCCCACAGTATACCAACTGATATGAGGCCAGCAGCCTTTTCTCCACACAAATGTACAGAAAACACACCTGTCATGTTGCATCTGTTGCTCTTCATCAGTAATATTCTAGGCCATGTTGGTTTCACCATGTAACAAAAGCTTTTCTACTTTTTACATACCAGATGTCGTACTTTTAACAGTTGCCTCATGCATGCCTTATACAACCTTTAACCTTGTGCATGAGTTAGTTACCTCAGTTACTCTCTGTATGTAAATGTAGCTGTCGTTTAAAGCATCAAGTGTTACTCCATCTGCTGAAAAATGAAACAACCCAGCGGTGTTTCGTCTCAGATGTGAGCACAACAAAGCACAACATTGTGTTATCACATTACCTGAGAGCTGATCTCTAGTCCGGTTAACATGGTTTGGTTTGGCAGCAGGCTCAATGTTTACGCGCCAGCATAAACTGACACAGGATTCACGGGACTGACCAGTTTTGGGTGATCTAATGCCTTCGTGTCACTCGTGTATTGTGAAGTCACTAATAGCACAACATTTTTGCTTTTCGCAAGCCTTATTCCAATTTGTATGCATTTTTCAAAGCACAATATTTTCATTGTATGTAATACACTGTATTGTTCTTAGGCAAAAGAAGCTGGAGAAGGCCATGGACGAAGAGGGTTTGCCAGATGAGGAGGTAAAGTAGGCTTTGTCTTCTGGTTTACAGACCTCAACATATTGCAAGAAAAAGGGGTTGTTTTTCTCTTTAATCTTTCTCCTCTTCTCCGACTTCTTCAGATGTGTTATTGTATGTCCGTGTTTTGCAGAAAGTAATGCGGCGCTCACAGCATGCCCGCAAGGAGACTGAGTTTCTGCGACTGAAGAGGACGCGACTTGGCTTGGATGACTTTGAGTCCCTTAAAGTTATCGGACGGGGTGCTTTTGGAGAGGTACATGCAAAAAAAGGCTGAAGCCCTTGCACATTTTAATTGAGACTGTGTGTATTGACACACATGTTACACTTTCATTTGCACTCCTTCTGAATTGAACAGTGATGATCTCTCCTTCAGGTCCGCTTGGTGCAGAAAAAAGACACGGGGCACATTTACGCCATGAAGATTTTGAGAAAAGCAGATATGCTGGAAAAAGAACAGGTAGAGTATTTGTCTGCACCACAGTTCTCACGGATGTCAAGACATCCTGTAAGAGCTGCTGCTGTTGCACCCATGCTCTTGTATTGTAAGTGTCTCACATGGACGTTGCCTACTGCCTCACTGCAGGTGGCTCACATCCGGGCAGAGAGGGATATTCTGGTGGAGGCGGATGGCGCCTGGGTGGTCAAGATGTTCTACAGCTTCCAGGACAAGAGGAACCTCTACCTCATCATGGAGTTCCTTCCTGGAGGTTTGCATTGACAACTTATTTGCATTTGAGGTAATCTGTTCTTAGTGTGTTTACTCTTCTATGTTGAGGGCTTTTTGCAGATATTAAGTGTTTGAAACAGATTTATTGAACTGGATACAGGATGAATTGCCATTCTGTGATATCCTAGATGTGTCCAAGACAGACAGACAGAGAAATGTGTTGAACCTGTTGTGTATTAGGTTTTTGTTCTGACTTTCTTGCCAGGCGACATGATGACCCTGCTGATGAAGAAAGACACCTTGTCTGAGGAGGCCACCCAGTTTTACATCGCAGAAACAGTTCTGGCCATTGACTCCATCCACCAGCTGGGCTTCATCCACAGAGACATTAAACCAGACAACCTGCTGCTGGACTCCAGGGTGAGACTCACAGACTGAAACTGTCCAGACTGTCAGTAAAAGCATGCAGAGTGGTGCGCGTGTGCATGCCGGCGTTCTGCGGATGTCTTTATCAAATGTGTATTTGATCGCAGGGACATGTGAAGCTGTCAGATTTTGGCCTGTGTACGGGACTGAAGAAGGCTCATCGCACAGAGTTTTACAGGAACCTGACGCACAACCCCCCCAGTGATTTCTGTGAGTAAAAAATCTGATATTCACTAAAAAACAGATTCACACTCAAATGCACAATAAAGGTAGCCTGGCTCGGTCCTCCTATGTACTTCCGCTCAATTTTTATATTCCGTCAGTACATCGTCTGGGTTTGCGCTATATTCGCAGGTTTTCTCCGGTCAAACCTTTACCGGTCATATCAAAAAACAGAGGGATCGGCTGAGAACGATGAGGTTGAGGTTGTGCGCTAGTTTGAGTTGTAGTTCCGTAATAGTGGCGGAGAAAGATGCGAGCGAAGCCGTTCGGTCCGTTGTGGCAAAGAATATCTAGAAGTTAAAGCCCGAGCAAGAACAATCTTTGCTGAGTTTTCTCGGTTTATGATGTTGTGGCCCTCCTCCCCACGGAGTTCGGGGAAAATTTAGATTTTACAATTTGCTCTGTTAATGGTGAAGGAGTGGCTAAGGTGAGTGCTAGCGATGCTAAGCTGACGTCACGACCAAACGTTAGCAATTGGTTACGGCAGATCTAGAGTGACAGGTGCTTTTAGACAGAAGGTATATTCAGACAGACCATTTTTACATTAAAACATGTTAACATATTCTAGTAGTAAGCCAAAATACAAGTATTAACCTGAAAATGAGCCTTCAATGTGCACTATAAGAAGTGGTAACTTTCACCAAAATACATACATACATACATACATACATACATACGAACATTCTTATTGTAACTGTTTACCTAATTACTTGCTTTTCCAATCCTCTCTCTCACATTTACTTCCCTGCATCTTGTAGCCTTTCAAAATATGAACTCCAAGAGGAAAGCAGAAACCTGGAAGAAGAACCGGAGGCAGCTGGTAAGGCAAAGCAGGTTTGCATTTCACAAAAGGAGTGTGTAACAGTAAGAAAGATGGAATTGTACTGGCTGCAACATGCAAAAGAAAATCACAAATTTAGCTGCAATCTTGGCTAACGTAACTTTATGGAAATTATCAATCTGAATGAAGCACGTTTGACTAGTCAGTTTTACTGGGTTGAATTTAAATATTTTGACTATTATATATATATTGCAACCCAGAGCCCTTAACATTTTATTTCTCTGGCCCTCGCCTCCTTTCTTTCTGTATGACTCGTAGGCTTATTCTACTGTGGGAACGCCAGACTACATTGCTCCTGAAGTCTTCATGCAGACGGGATACAACAAGCTGTGTGACTGGTGGTCTCTAGGGGTCATCATGTATGAAATGCTCATCGGTAAGTATGCAGTATGTCTTTGTGTAAGACGGACACAGAGTTGAATGAAATACATTTGGAAAATGGAAATCACAGATAATTGACATAAGTCTTCTACTGTTAATACATTTACAAATATTGAAAACAATGTAGATGCCACAAATTAAGCACCATAATGTTTGAAATTAATTAGTGTTTGCTGTACTGTACACAGGAACAGTACAAGTTGTCAGTTACAGTAGATGATTTTTTTAAACATATTTGATAAGTTACATGGCAGATTGAAACATTAGTAAACCAAAAGCCAGTGGATTTTTGCAGGTAGTATTGCTGTATAGCACCAGCTGTTTTTTTAAATGCTTTTTGGCTTTTCAGGTTACCCACCCTTCTGCTCTGAGACGCCACAGGAGACATACAGGAAGGTGATGAACTGGAAGGAAACTCTCGTCTTCCCGCCTGAAGTCCCCATCTCAGAGAGGGCCAAAGACTTGATATTAAAGTATGTAAAGATCAATTTTTATTTATTTATATGAATAATTGTCGTGTGTGTGTGTGTGTGTGTGTGTGTGTGTGTGTGTGTGTGTGTGTGTGTGTGTGTGTGTGTGTGTGTGTGTGTGTGTGTGTGTGTGTGTGTGTGTGTGTGTGATCATCCGTCTGCTGTTTGTGTGTTTCAGGTATTGCACTGATGCTGAGAACAGGGTTGGAGCTGTGAGTGTGGACGAGATCAAGAATCACCAGTTTTTTGAGTCGGTGGACTGGGAGCACATCAGGTACATGAACACAAGCCCCTTTTGGACATAAACGTGTTGGCAATTTGAGTATGCCTCATTTCCACTGCGTGCATGCGTGTTGAAGCTCCGCTCTCTGTCAGTATGCAGAAAGGACAGACTACTATGAGTATCTTCAGACTTCCTCCACGTGGCGGTGGTGTCTCTTTCACATGACGTGTTTTAGGCTTACATGCAAGTATGCCAAATGATCTTTGGGTCATAGATGCTTTTGGAACCAAAATTTGGCACCGAAACATGAATAAGTTTTCGATACTCATAGGATCGGTGTATTTCGGTTGGTGCCCAAAAAGTATCGACGTTCGGAACCCAGTCCTAGCAACCACAGGAACGTCTGAACTTTGTACTTCACACAGTAGGCAGGCCGACATTTTTTAATCACTAAATTGAAAAAAATGGCGGTCGCTATTGCCAGTAGCTTGGCTATTAAACTATCAGGAGTTTGTGCAGGACGTCCCATGTCACGCTAGTGACGGTCAGTGACCAAGCTGCTACCAAAAAAAAGCACCAGGTGCTAATAGAAAACCAAAAAAGGAGCAGTTCCAAGCGAGTTGAGTCGAGCCATGCTGTGCCGTACCATGCAGTGAAAATGCTGCAGTACATGTTACATATCCCATGTCTGAAAAGGGCTCCTCTCACATTAAAGGTAACCCTGCTTATGCACAAAGCAGTTAGATGAAAATGCCATTATTTAGCTTAAATCAGATGGCTCATTTTATACGTCTTATTTCTGTGTTCTTCTGTCCTTCTCAACCGGCCATGTTTCTATCCGTCTTGCCTCCACAGGGAGCGGCCAGCAGCCATCTCCATTGAAATCAAGAGCATTGACGACACCTCAAACTTTGACGACTTCCCTGAATCAGACATCCTTCAGCCAGGTTTGTCTCATGGAATATTCGGCTAGACGCATCGCACGGAGCCTCTGCTCCGATTCAGACAGAGCGTGACCATAGATGAGACATCGTGATAGATGATTGAAACAGAGTATCAACAATGCTAATGATTAATAATATAATGGCTTTCACTGGGCCAAATGTTTCTTATATGATCTGCAGTGCCCGCAAGTAGCTAAATAATAACACCTCCTTTTGGTATGTGTGTTTGTGTTTATTAACAGCCAATGCAACGGAGCCAGACTTCAAATCGAAGGATTGGGTGTTCCTCAACTACACGTACAAACGCTTTGAGGGTCTGACTCAGCGCGGCACCATCCCCACATACATGAAGGCAGGGAAGGCCTGACACGGGGAGACAGGGTTACGGAGAAAAAAACAGACGTTTACGGACACAGGGTCGGGCCGTGGAGCCCCGCTGGCGCTAAAGGCTGCGCTGTCAGCCTCTCAGTATAAATGTAACCCTCATCACAAGTTATTTAGGTCTGCTCAGCTGCCGCAAGAACGCCAAGAGCTTGGAAAATGAAGGAGCAGTTACCGCATTACCTCGGTTGTTCATATCGTATACACGTGATGTCTTTAGCCATAGCTCTCAGGCCAGCTCACTAACTAAGGCACTAAATCAGCATACCTGCATGTTCAACAGCATATTGCTTCTGGAGAGAACTTTCTACTGCCCAAAGGCTGTGGGACTGAGGATTAAGTACAAATCCCTGCTTGAACATCTTCACAGCAATTACTTTCTACAGTACCCTGGCGGCTAAATTAGCTCTAATACAAACACCATTTCTAATACTGAAGACAAGCTCTATACACTGTAGTCAGAAAGATTAGTGAGTAAGAACAGGTATTCCTCACTTGTTCTTGCCCATACTGTTATACTCTGTGGATTTTAAAGGAACGTTCCAGCATGATTTCTAGGGTTTTCGCTCAACTTCTGCTTTGTATTCAAGAGTTGCTCCCACTAACAAAGCTAGCAACCATTCAAGTGTGAAAATCTTTGATTTCAATTTCTTTCTAGCAGTGAAAAGCATCTTGTTATGGCAGTAGAGCTCGGTGAAACCTCAGCATCAGCTTTTTTTTTAAGATTATTTTTTGGGCATTTTAGGCCTTTTATAGGACAGCTGAAGACATGAAAGTGGAGAAAGAGAGAGGGGGTGAATTACATGCAGCAAAGGGCCACAGGTTGGAGTCAAACCTGCGGCCACTGCGTCAAGGAGTAAACCTCTGTACATTGGCACCCCCTCTACCAGGTGAGCTCCCCAGGCGCCCAGCATCAGCTTTCTGAGTGTGAAAAGAGACAACTACTGGGGATTGTGGTGGTCCTAGTTAGCAAAATGCCCAAAATGCTATTGGATCCCAATGGAAGCTCAATTAGCGTCAAATTTGTAGAGAAAATGTTGTGAAAGTGAAGGGTGACAGCATTGTATTTCTATGCCTCAAGTTTAAAGACTAGGCTTGTAGACCAATGTTTAGCCATGCTAGCGGCTTAGCTATTAATATTGAATGGATCGACATGGCGTTTGGTACAACATTCATGTACCCGTCAAGGTTAAGTGTAATAACTTTGGTGATCCTCTAGCACCACCATCGCGTCACAATGTTTGTCCAATACTTTGGTTTATGACCAAATATATTTAAAACCAATGACCTTCCCACCAGTGATAGCTCTACTAGCACCACATTTTAGCATGCTAACATGCTAAACTAACATGGTAAAGATTAAACCTGGTTAAAATCAACATGTTAGCCGTGACTGTGGGTGTTAGTCACTGATGTTAGCATTTAGCTTAAAGCACTGCTGTGTCTTACTGGGCCATTTCTATATAAAAAGTGTAAAAGTCTTCCTAATATTAGCATAATTATTTCTTCCCTCTTATTCACAGTGCTGGGAGATTGACTTGAGCATGTCTAGTTGTTTCCAGTAACGGCATTGAAAAGGATTGAAAATATATGAAAACAAGTGAGCAAAACTTGAAATCGTGCAGGAACCGTCCTTTCACCGCCGTGTGGGTGACTTTGTGTCAGCTCTTTGGGACAACTCTTCCTGTGGCCTTGCCTCAGCGCCACTGCTTTTCTCACAGAGGAACAACTTGTTGCCAGGAAACTGTGAATGCAGTTTGCCCTGTGCTTGGCATCCGTTACCGTGGCGTGTTGCCCATTTGCCAAACAGACTGCAGAGTGTGTCACTTCCCTTCTGAGCTAGTTGTTGTTTTCAGATCAGTGCTACAGTAGATGGATAATTCCCCTGATTTGAATTCTAATGAGCCAGAGGGCCAATCACTTCCTTCTTACAGTAGACGGACAACACATGCAAAGTGCCTTTTTAAAATAGCTGATAGACATTGAAGCATATATTTTAGAGATGTTAGTCAGAAGGTAATAATAATTACTAGAAATAATAACGGTGTTTGAAGAACAGGGCTCATAGAGGACATAAAAATAATACAAAGGGAAGGGAAAAATGTTACGCTTCTAACTTGTAAAGAAGCAATACTTTTCTCCTAAAGCAAATAAAAAGCCCTGGTATGTCGGTTATGTTTAGTGTGTCTGTAGAGTGATGAAACAGTGATGAAACAAAGGCAGTATAAACAAATGGTAGGTTTTTATAGATTAGATAAGTAAAAAAGGGCCTCATGAAAAGAATGGGTCAAGGCAAGCTCAATAAACTGTTGGTTTGTCAAGTAAAGGATTAAAATAGAAAGTACATGGGAATGGATTAACATGGTGGATATCCTAGACATGTATGCTTTGTCCTTGAGGTTCTTAAAATGTAAAATGTCTTTGTTCATTTTGAATTAAGTAACCATTCAATGTGTTTATTTTATTTCCCCCCCCCTGACCCTAAAAAGCTAATGCCATGCCTGTCTTACTCAACAAAACAAACCATTTAACCGTCATGTCTGCTCAGAGTTGTGACTACACACAGCGCTAAACATAGTTACCAAAGAACTCTGATCATCACACGTCGTGATCTGAACACATTCAGATGTAGCTGTCGCTCACTGCACTTAACTTCAAACTACCTTTAAAAAAAGATGATCACCTTTCCAAGTGAGAAACTTGGTTAAGGAATGATTTGCCATTTCTATTTCTACACTTGTCAAGACAATGAGTGTTTGTCAGTTAGCACATCTATTAAGTGTCAAAATGCAAGCTATAAATGTACTTACAGGGAAAGGAATATACTGCGGACTTTATCATATCGGACTAGTTTAGCTGTAGCCATCCCAGGAATCCCATGTTAAACTGATGTTGGTGCTATTGCTGAGGAATTGATAGAGAAAGTAAGGGTGTTGCAGTGTGTCCAATAAGAGCGGTGTATTATAATAGACCTGTACCAGTCTCTTCTTAATTTTGATCTGTTTAACTGTATTTCATCCACATAGTCCTGTTACAATTGGCCAAGAACACACCTGTAAGACTAAGAGTTCCATAAGCAATGTTCGAATGAGGGTTGACTGATGTGTATATTTCTGCATTATTTATTATTCATCATGTTTTTTAATAGGTTAGATTTTGTGCTAATATTCACTATATTTAAATTGGATGATTTTATTTTTTTTGTATCAATTGGTTTCCCTAGAATTTAAAGGGGCACTCCATTGATTTAAGTATATCACCTCTGTAAAGCTAGATACAAATGGTGAATATTGTTGCAGCAGAGGCTGAGATATCAGATGAATGATTTTCCTTAGCATGGCCAAAGTTCCAAAAACAGTGAATCCTACATATCCCATAATGCAACTCAATAGCGGCTTTTTATGATAAAGAGGCAAAGTCCCTTCTCTTCCGGTGTTGACCATGGGAGGTTATTTAGAAAAAAACAGGTATGATGGTGAACAGCAAGTGATGGATCCTCTTTTAGCTAGCTTTGCTAAATGTAACGTTATCTTACTGATAACATTAAACTATGTTTTATCCAGCGTTTTTTTATCAGCCGGGAAGCAAAAGAACGAGTAGGACCCATTGCTCGTGTGAGTACATCCCGGTACGAAACACACACTCTCACCGCTCACACCCATACATGTTTTTCCTAAATAAGTTTCCCTAGTGGTCCACCAGAAGGGGAGGGACTACGCCTCTCTATACCCTTTTATGTCTAGTAAATGCCTTTGACTTTCAAACTCTTGCCTGTATATAATGAAGGCTTTCTGTTAAAAATAGTCTCAACCAAAGCCGAGTTAACCCTTATGACAGCACTAGGACATTATTAGGGTCATTTTATTTTTTTTAGCACTCCCTTCAGAGCCACAGAAGAAGCCATTCAACTATTTTCATGGGCTGAATTGTACTCCCCATGATGTGTGGGCACGACAAAAGGAGTGAACTGATTGCGCTGTGAAAAAACAGTGGAGTGCCCCTTTGGTTACAAACAGAAAATGTCTGGAAACACTAATAGTCAATCAATATGCATCACATCAGGATGGACAATCCTGTATTTTCCCCATGATGAAAATACAAATGTGTAATTCTAACCCGAATACAAACGTCATCAAAGCTCAGACCAGTCTGCAAGAAGATCCTACTTCCTGCCTGCTACTGCTAGGACAGTAGCAGGACAGATGCATGATGGGGAGATTTTTGTTTATTATTACCGCTGAAGATTGCCAGTTGTGTGTAAAAGAAACTGCTGGATTCACACAGTTTCACAGCCAAATAGTTAAGATTGTTCATGAGAAAGTAGTGAGCAAGTTCCACTGCTAGGGACAAAAACAGGAAGTAGATGCTCTTTTTGTTGTGTGGTGATTTCTCGATGTCAAACCCATGTTCTGTGATGTAATAGATTACACTTGAGTAGGTGCACAGGAGATAAAAAAAGTAGGATTAATTCTGTATTTGGCAACCATACAGTTCTATAATTCTATATATGTCCAAGACTTGAAATCCATTACTGTGTCACTTTATCTGAAAGGAGCTAAATGATTGTGACTTCGTTTCTGTGTGAGGTTGGGAGGAGGGCAGCAGATGTTTCACATGCATCACGAGTTAAACTAGATTATTCATTACTGATGGACCAAACCGGCTTACTGACTCACCCTTTGTGTTGTTAGTTGGATCAGTGTCACATAATATTTCATAATTGATGTTGAGAGAAGTTGCTTCCCTCAGTGGGAGAATAGGTAAATGTGTATCCTTTTCCTTTGAAAAAAAACTGTTGACACAAACAAAGAATAAAGTCGCCCCCCCCCGGCCAGGAATATGTTGTGAGGTAGTTAGTGTAATGCTGTGTACATATTGTTGTAGACACTTGAAGGAAACAGTCTGTGAACTAGAGAGGAAATGTTCATTGATAGAGGCGTTCATGTTACGTTATTGAGTTTTTTTGTTGATAAAATGCTCAAAATAACTATTAAACACCAAAGGTCTTTCTTTTTGTGTTGGGGGATGGGGAGCAGGTGGGTCTTTAAAGGTCATACATTGTGAAAAGTTTTAATTGGATTGGAGATAGCTTTTATAAATAGTTAATTCAACTATCTTTTACAGCACATTGTTAAAAAAAAAGAATCCATTCAGTCCCAAACTGACTAAAGTCATGTATATTTGATGATGAAATGTAACCTGGAGCTGCTTGATTAGCAAAGAATGAGAGTGGGTATCTAAACTTTGTCAATCAAAAGCAGTTAAAGCTATAATGTATTACTTTAGCCTAATGCATTTTAAATGATCATACTTACAACTATGTACTGTTTATATACACACATATAGTATGTATATACACACACACACACACACACACACACACACACACACACACACACACACCACACCCAACACACACACACACACACACACACACACACGAAATTTCTATTGCACTCCATTGTAGACAGATACCAGCTGATCAGGTGCATTGTTTTCTTTAACCAGGGCAGCAGTTTTCAGATTACATTATGTGCTTACATAATGAAAAGGGTTCTCCAATGTTTTCTCAGTTATTTAAAAAAAATGATATCAGATTAGTAAACGAATGTGCCTTTGGGACATTGGATGAATGGTTGGTATGCAGCTGGTATTCTGTCTATAATGAAGGGTTGTGTGTGTGTGTGTGTGTGTGTGTGTTGTACATATAGTGTATGTATACAGTATGTATGTTTGTCTGTATATAAATGTGTGTCTGAGAGTGTGTGTGTGTGTATGTATAACATATATATTATATATTATTATATATACTAATATTACTATCTATCTATACGATATATCGTATGGTGTTTTGTTGTGTCCTCGAGGTTAAAACAAATGAATGTATGATTTTCTGCAGTGTAAAGTCCGACTCTTCAAAATCATCTACAGTAGTACGGCATATTCAATTTTCTTCGCTTTATATCGTTGCAAATACTGTGTAACTTTCACTAAAAAAATGACCGTTGCAGACTCTAAAATGATTAGTATTGCAGCGTTATTTTGATGACATTTACATTTTAACTGCAAGTATGATTACAATTGTGTGATAAACATGTCCAATGTTGTGGTCTGATAAACCTATTACCAAATGTGATACCCTATGGTTTCCTGTTTATCGCCTACACGTTTGACCATCAAACAAAAAGACAAAAACTAAAGCAGAAATAAATGAATCCAAATCCCAGTTCAGTCACAGCTCCAACACAAAGCTGCAGTTTAGCCAATAATGGAGAACACGCAAGAGTTGTTTTTTTAACCCTTTTTTTTATCAATGTTTTTAACTTTTTCTTTTATTTTTGTCCCCCTTTTCAACACTTTTGACACTTTTTTTTCAATGTTTGTCACTTTTTTTTGTTTCACTTTAGTTTTACAGTTCATTTATGGTCAATAAACCTCATTTTTAGGAAATTATACCTAATGTTTGAGTTAGAAAAGCAGAAAATAGGAATTATTAAGACTAAAATTCAAGGAATGGATGTTGGTGGATAATCACCGACTGGAATGTGTCAACTTCTACTCAATATTATTTGGAAACATCTTCAATTTTCTTTCTCCAAATGCTAAAAAAATTGAATAAGACACCCCAAAATTAATGTAAGTAGAGATTTGTACTTGCCAAAGAGCGTGTGGAATAAATCATGTTATTTGGGGTAGTTAAAAAGAACATTGATATAGGAAAACGGGTCCATTTGACCCGAGGACAACATGAGGGTTGAGTCAGCAGAGGTTGTTTTAGTTGTCTGCGATTTACTGAGCCCACTAGAGGGAGCCTTTGATACAGAATATCTTGTGAATGGGACTGTGGCTCACTGATGTATGTTGTCGTGTGAAAACCTTTCATCCCCAAGGGTGGTTGATAATTTACAATAAAGGATGAAATGCATCAACAGACATGATGCCACATTTGAAATAAAATTGTAAAAAACGTTTTTTGTTTTGAAGATGAGAAATATAACATTTAATCCATTGTAAACCAATTGGTTTAATTTAGTAAATTGTATTTGCCTACATGCAAAAAACTTTTTTTGTTGTTGCTTTTTTTAAGTGAATACGAATTGATTAAGACTCTCAAACGTATGCTAAAGAAATCTTTGTAAGCTTGTCTAAGAATAATGTATGTTTTGTATCATAGGTGTATAATATTTATCCACACCATTTTTTTTATTAACACTACTTTTAATTATTTGAGTCATGTTCTTCATTCTCTCGATCATTTGAGGCTATATTTAAAGGCTATAAAGGCAAGAGCCTACAAAAGCTCCACATGCTATGGGGGGGTTCCACTCCGAGGAAGTTAACACAATGGATGTAAAGGAGTATATTAATATATTTAACCTAAACTGGTTGTTAAACCTTACACTAAATAATAACAAACCCCTACCTGTGTATGCTATGCCACTAAAGAGCTGCATTTGGGCTGAAACAATCCCCATACACATGTATCTGTAAGAGCTATATACATAGATACATGCTTTACATCTGTGGAGTTATATTACTTACTGGTAGTTTCTCAGTTCATGATATACTGTTGCTTTAAATATCTGTTTCTAATAATGTGATGTCTTTTGTGGTTGTTGTCCATTGTTGTCCACTTAGAACGTTTCCGGGTTGGTAAAGAGCTCGGGGACTTTCTCCGCATAGACAGTTAAAGAAATGGACCAACAGACCCTGTCGACCCCGTTGTTCTGGGCGGAGACCAGTGAAGTCTATTAGAAGTGCTTTTCCGGTGATAGCTGAGCGTTACTGCGCAGCCTCCAACTGAGCTTGACGACGTAGATGTGACGTGAGCAACCTGTCTGAAAGTTGGAAGTCTTCTGCTTCAAATGGGTTAACGAACCAAACGACGTCACGTGACCGTCGAGTTATGAAATATATAGGTCAACACGTTTCTCTTTGGCACGTGCAGCCTTGTTTCTTACGTAAAGTCTCACGCTAAGGTCTCAAATTACACTATGTAGGTGAGGGCTCGTCAAAATTAGAGGTGACTTATTACTTTGTCGGTTTTTTGGTGAGGGCGAGGACACTATTGGAATAATTACCAACTGCGTTGAGTAGCCTACTTTTTTGTTGAATCGTTTTTCACATAGATTGCTGTTGTGTTTGAGAATGATATAGCGTAAAAAATATATGACACTATTTAGTGTTGCCACCCTTAATGACCCCCTTAGTCAAATAGTATTTGTAAATAGCCATCACAGAATCACATTAATGTCGTCATATGAAAATATACAGTGTGTTTGTTTCCAAATGGTTATTTTAATGCAATGGATTTGTGATTGTCGTGATCATAAATATCCCCCTTTGAAAATGAGAACAGTGAGACCTTGTTCTCCTCCCTAGTCATGGTTTTGTGTTTCACGACACGTGTCGTGAAACACAAAACACAGTTAGATGTCCTGAAGTAGGCTACTTTAGGACATCAATATGTGTATGACCGTCCACTCTCATGAGAATAGACGGTCTAACCGGAAACAGAAAATTACGATGAAAATTGTCTGCAGACAATGCCTCATAGGCTACAGTTTTTTTCACTGTAAAATGTCACTCACATTTGCATATGCTCTATGTTTTAAGACGTCAAATGAAATAATACAGGCCTACAAATAAATTGCCTTTTAAAAGATGCCAACTCTGAAACACATAAAATACTGGGTAATTTCTGCACCATACATTGATTTAACAGCATTCTGTAGGTGTCGCCCAATTTAATGCAGACCCACGCAAGTTAGATGCTTTTTTATTTCAAATGATAGGGATGCTGATTCGTGGATGAGACTCGGGATTGAATGGATTGAATGGATTGAATGGATTGTAAAATGCCGGATAAGTGGCATGAATGAAAAAAAGCGATGAAGGAGGAGACAAGTGTGAACTATTCTGTTTCCTAGTCGACGTGGAGTACGTTCTTAACAATATCCCTCACGTTTCAGCCCCCCTTCACAACCCTTTGTAAAAAAAAACAAAAAAAAA